>NC_059111.1:79145151-79215151 GCF_020740685.1 Jaculus jaculus
AGATCCACCTGGAATTGATTATTGTGCATGGAGAAAGACAGGATCTATTTTCATCTTTCTACACATCCAGTTTTTCCAGCACCAATTTTTGAAGAGGCTGTCTTTTCTTCAATGAATATTTTTGGCATTTTTGTCCAAAATCAGATGGCTGTAGCGGTCTATATTAGCATCTGCGTCCTCTATTCTGTTCCATTGGTCTACATGTCTGACATTGTGCCAATACCACGCTGTTTTTGTTACTATGGCATTTTAACATACCGTAATTTTGTTGCTCAAAATTTTTTTGGCTATGTGAGGTTTTTGTGCTTTCAAATGAATTTTAGCATTCTTTTTCTATTCCTGTTAAGAATGCCATTGGAATTTTAATTGGGATTGCATGAAATATGTAGATTGCTTTTGGTAAGATTGACATTTTCTCAATATTGGCTCTTCCAATCCAAGAACATGGGATATCTTTCCATATTCTTGTGTCTTCTGCAATTTCTCACTTGAAAGTTTTAAAATTCTCATTGTAGACATTCTTCATTTCTTCATTAAGTTTATTCCAAGGTACTTTATTTATTTATTTATTTATTTATTTATTTATTTATTTATTTATTTATTTGAGGCAATTGTGAATGTTAGAATTCCTGGATTTCATCCTCCACATGCTACTGATTTCTGTGTATTTATTACATATCCTGCTACATTGCTACAAGTGTTTATCAGCTCTAACAGTTTGCTGGTAGAGTTTTTAGGGTCTTTTAAGTATGGAATTATGTCATCTGCAAGTAGTGATAATTTGATCACTTCCTTTCCAACTTGAATCCCTGTTTGAGTATCCCTTGCCTTATTGGTATAGTAAGACTTCGAGTAGTATGTTAAATAAAAGTGAGGACAGTGGACATCCTTGCTTTTTTTTTTTCCTGAATATAGTGGAAGAGCTTTGAGTTTTTCACCATTTAGTATTATGTTGGCTGTAGGTTTGTCATAAATAGCTTTGATTATGTTGAGATATGTTCCTTCTATCACCAGTTTCTATAATACTTTTACATGAAAGTATATTGGATTTTGTCAAATGCCTTTTTCGCATCTCTTGAGATGATCATTTGATTCTTATCCTTCAAACCATTTATATGATGTATTACATTTATTGATTTGTATATGTTGAACCATCCTTGAATCCCTGGGATAAAGCTAAGTTGTTTGGTGTGAATAATGTTTTTTGATATATTCTTGGATTCTGTTTGCCAATATTTTGTTCCAAATTTTTGCACCTATATTCATGAGGGAGATTGGTCTATAATTTTCTTTCTTTTTTTCTTTTTTTTTTTTTTCTGTCTTTGTCTGGTTTTGGTATGAGGATGATGCTGGCTTCATAGAAGGAGTTTGATAGAATTCCTTCCTTCTTTGTTTTATGGAAAATTTTGAGAAGCAGTGGTGTTAGTTCTTCCATGAAGTTCTGCTAAAATTAAACAATGAATTCATCTGGGCTGAGCTTTTGTAGTCGGGAGACTACAACTGCTTGGATCTCTGCACTTGTTATAGGTCTATTTAAATGGTTTATCTCATCTTGATATAATTTTGGTATGTCATAAATCATCCATTTATTTTAGATTTTCAAACTTAGAGGTACATATATTAAAGTATGTCCTAATAATTGTCTGAATGTCTTTGTTTTCTGTTGTAATGGTGCTGCTTTCATCTTTAATTTTATTAATTTTTGTCTCTTATCTCTTTCTTCTGGTCAAATTTGTTAAGGGTTGATCAATCTTGTTTATCCTTTCAAAGAACCAACTCTTTATTTTGTTGGTTCTTTGGATTGCTTTTTTTTTTTTTTTTGGTTTTTATTTCATTAATTTCTGCCATAATCTTTATGATTTCTTCTCCTCTACTAATTTTTGGTTTGGCTTGTTCTTCTTTTTCCAAGGCCTTATGGTGAAGCATTAAATTGTTTATTTGTGCAATCTCTAATTTCTTAATAGAGGCACTTAGAGCTATAAATTTCCTTCTTAGGACTGCCTTCAATTTGTTCCAAAGATTTTGGTATGTTGTATTCTTATCATCATTTGATTCTATGAACTTATTGATTTCCTTTTTTATTTCTTCAATGACAGATTCATAATTCAATAATGTACTGTCTACTCTCCATGAAGTTGTGCTTGCTCTAGCTTTTTTTATTTTATTTTATTTTATTTCTGATTTGTAGTTTAATCCCACTGTGGTCAGATAGAATACAAGCAATTATTTCAGTTTTCCTATGTTTGTGGAGATTTGCTTTGTATCCTAATATATGGTCCATTTTACAGAATTTTCCAAGTGCTGCTGAGAAAAATGTATATTCTGCAGTATTTGGAAGGGATGTTCTGTAGATATCTGTTAGGTCCATTAGTTCCATGACATCATTTAACTCAGATATCTCTCAATTTTTTTTTTTTTTTTGCTGGGATAACCTGGCAATTGAAGAGAGTGGAGTATTGAAGTCTCTCACTACAATTGTGTTTGATGTTATCTGTGACCTTAAGTCTAATGGTGTTTGTTTGATGAAACTGTGAGCCACAATGTTACATGCATATATGTTTAGGATTTTAATGTCCTCCTGTTGGAGTGTTCCTTTAATCACTATAAAATGGCCTTCTTTATTTTTCCTCACTAATGTTGGTTTGAAGTCTATCCTGTCAGATATTATGATAGCAACCCCTGCTTGTTTCCTAGGCTCACTTGCTTGAAATACCATTTTCTGTCCTTTTACCCTAAGGCAGTACCTGTCTTTTATTGAGAGATGAGTTTCCTGGAGGCAACAAATGGCAAAATCCTGCCTTTTAATCCAGTCTGCAATCCTGGGTCTTTTGGATGGTGCATTGAGGCCACTGATATTAAGAGTTTTTATTGAAAGGTATGCATTTATTCACACAATTCTTTTTATTTTGTAGCATTTCTTGTTTTCCCTTTACTCATTTGTTTTAACTGTTGAGTGTGGTTTAGTTTTTCCTATTTCCTCCTGTGTGTGTTTTGCTTTCTCTTCAGCATGAAGAATTCCTTCAAGTATTTTCTGTAGAGCTGGTTTAATTTTCATAAATTCCTGTAGCTTTTTTTGTGGATTGTCCTTATTTCTCCATCAATTTGGATAGATAGCCTTATGGGATAAAGTAATCTTGGTTGACAGTTGTTATCTTTCAGAGCTTGCAATACAGCATTCTCAGCCCTTCTGGGTTTTAACATTTGTGTTGAGTAATCAGTAGTTATTCTGATCGACTTGCCTTTGTAGGTGATTTGATTTTCTCTCTAACTGTTTTCAATATATTTTATTTGATTTGTGTACTTGGTAGTTTAATTATAATACGGTAAGGAGAAGTTCTTTCCAGTTTTTGTCTGTTTGGTGTTCTAAAAGCTTCTTGTAACTAACTGTATTGGCATTTCTTTCCTAATTTGGAGAGATTTTCCTTCTATTATTTTGTTTAAAACACCTACTAAGCCCCTGGATTGAAATTCCTCTGTAATATCCTGTATATCCTTACTCATGTCTTGAAATGACCTCTTTATTTCATTACATAATTGTCTGTGTTTCAGAAGTTTTTCTTCTTTAATTCCTTTGTTTCATCTTTCCTTCTTTGATTTCTTTGAGCATAGATACTATCATTTTCTTGAAAGCTTTGTCAGGCATTTCATCTAAAACAGTCTCAGTGGTGATCATTTCTGATGGATTTATAATTTTTGGTTGGATTGTATTGTCTTGATTTTTTGAGTTTCTTGTATTATATTGTATCGACTTTGCCTTCCGAATTGATTTGATGCTTGGGTTTTCTATTTATGTGAAGTGTTCCCAAACTTGGCAATCAACCTCTATATGCCCTCAGGATATGAGCTGAAGATGCCAGGTGTAGCTCTTGTCACCCAATCAAGCCACAGAAGTAATCCTAGGTGTTGAGTTTGCTTGCTAAGCAAGTATTCTAGAGGACTGGCTGGAATAATTTACTGGCAAATTCTAAACTTCAAACAAGTAACATACACAGTCAATAAAAACCAGCACAAAGTATGAAATTGTAGGGATTAAAACAAACAGATAATCTTAGAAAGCCAAAATCCCTAAGGGTGTGTGTTGTTCTATACCTTCAACATTGTCAGCTGGGAGGTAGAGATTTCTGTTCTGAATGGAGTACCAGGTCAACCTGTATCTGGATCAGATTCTGTCCGCAGTAATGACAGAAGCCATTGGCAAAGGCCATATAAATATGAAAGCATAAAATGCAAAATTATTCAACCCCCAAATACAGGTGAGTTGTAAATGGTAAAGCCAACCAAGAATATATAGCCATAACCTGCCCTAACAAGGAAAGGGAGTTTAGCTTTTCCAAAGCAGGCCTCTGTACCTGTAGATAGATAGAGAGAGAGAGAGAGAGAGAGAGAGAGAGAGAGAGGTAGGTAGATAGATAGATAGATAGATAGATAGATAGATAGATAGATAGATAGAGTCAGTTGGCCTATATGCTTTTTTTTTTCTTTTGTCAGTCAGCTTGTTACCTTTTGGGGTGGCTTCCAGTCTTACCGATGCTGAATGCCCACCTCAATCCCTTGGTGGTGTTGTGCTGTGGAGCTGGAGATTTGGTCAGCTGTTCTGTCTGGGCTGCCATTGGGAGCTAAATGCTGGAGGTTCGGGTTTGTGATGGTGGGGGATGGGAGAGTTCAGACCTTTGGAGTTGCTCGCACTTTCAGTAGCTCTTTAGTTGATCTCATCTGTCTTTTTTTCAGATTTCTTAACTTTGCAAGAAGGCTGATGAAGTTAAAAAATCTGTTGTTTGCTCCCTCTGCTGTTGCCGCTTTGTGGCCTGACTGGGCAGTGCCAGGCAGGTGTGCGGAACATGAGCTGCAAGCAGATCTGGGGGACTCTCACCATTTTACTCCTTTCTGGTTGATCTTGGTCTCTCTGGCTTCTCCGCTGTGTCTAAGAATTTCTCTCTCTCTCTCTTGGTAGGGTCTCACTATAGTCCAGATTGACCTGGAATTCACTCTGTATTCTCAGCCTGGCCTCAAACTCATGGTGATCCTCCTACCTTTGCCTCCCAAATACTGGTATTAAAGGTGTGTGCCACCATTCCTGGCTCTCAGACTTTTCATGATTTGTTGCTCAAAGAGCAAGAGGAGCATAGGAGATAATAGGTGGCACAACTGAGGCAAAATCTGTAATGAATTGTCAGGTTCTCTTTACACATGTGTCAAGTTTTTGGGGAAAAGGAGTCTAGTATTTGATCAGTGATAAAGTTGCCTTCGGTGAAAGCCTATGGGATCCTTTTTGACCCCACTGTGATTTACATAGACCAATGGAATATGTTAGGTATCTTTCATTGGTTTTGGACAATACTATTTTAAAAAGAATCCAGATGTTTATTTTAGAACAAGAATCATTACCAACCATAAAACAGAATACAAAATGGAACTCTGATTGATTGGCCTTCAATGAAGGGATTCATGCTTCTATGTGACCACTGAGACATCATATCATAGACTTATGTGATATAGCATCTGTTAGAAATATAACTTCCTTAAGGATTCTAGAATATGGCCTCTACCTTGTAGACCTAAACCATACATATAAGTACACATGTAAAAATAGCATACAACTCACACATATACACAGCCATGTGTAAAAATACTGAACTCTAAAGATGTTTTTGCAGCTTTCACTCAGATTCATTATTTGCCATTTTTGTTTTGATTATTTTCTCCATGGAAGTAATTCTTTATTCTCAATTTATTTTTCTAAAGAGGAATTATTAGCAATAAGTAAAAAGTTTACATCTCAAAGACACAGACCTTAAGCTAAATATCAATGAGAAGTTGTGGTGGTTTGATTCAGGGGTCCCCCATAAACTTAAGATGTTCTGAATGCTTGGTTCCCAGCTAATGGATATTTGAGAATTAATGCCTCCTGGAGGGAGTGTATTGTTAGGGGCGGGCTTATGGGTGTTATACTCAATTTCCCCATACCAGTGTTTGGCACACTCTTCTATTGCTATTGTCCACCTTATGTTGGCCAGGGGGTGATATCCACCTTCTGCTCATGTCATTATTTCCCCTTGCCATCGTGGAGCTTCCCCTCAAGCCTGTAAGCCAAGATAAGCCTGTTTTTTCCAGAAGCTGCTCTTGGTTGGGTGATTTCTACCAGCAATGCAAACTGGACTGCAACAGAAGGGAAGTAAAAGCTTTGTGAAAATAAAACATATATGCCTACTTATGTAACTCTGTTCTCCAACAGTAACCACTTCAAAGCAGTTACTACCAGCTTAAAGTCCTGTGGTTAGGACTCTGAGGAACTGTTCTGAGTGTCTTAACTTGAAATCCAGACTCCCTCTTATTTAAAATAGAATATACTTGGGTAGAGGCTCATTTAGATATAAATAAATACAATGTTAAGCAGCAATGTCAGAAGTAATAAACACTGCATATAATGGCATAAGAAGAGATATTGAAATATAAAATTATTTCCAATAAACAGCTGCAGAGCCTTAGTAGGTATCAAGGATGATGTCATGGACATTAAAGAAAAAGTACCCAGCATATTTTTTTATGTGTCATAGACAGGGAGGGGAAGGGCAATAATAAAAAAAATATAATGTAAATAGAATGTTTTCTTTGGGAAAATGAGGAAGGATGATGGAAAAAGTAAAAGTGGAAGCATCTTATTTATATAGAAAACAATCTCCTAAGGCAGGTTTCTTATCACATATCTTACCCTGTAGACCTCTTTCTTATCTCTGATTCACCTTTAGGTTCATTGAAATGAAGAAGACCCATTTAAGTTATTTGATGGTAACCACAGAAGTGGTATTTAGCAAGATGCTTTGATATGTTTTATTGACATTAAATTATGGAAGAAGTCATTCAAGTTAAAAAATTGTAGAGAGTAGATTGTGTTACCTTTTGAAAGATCATTTTATAAGAACCTGGCTATTAATTCAACTGAGTATGTGCCTTAGGGACATATTTGTAGTTATTTAAATTCTGCTAAGTAAGGAATGAATGTGTGCTTCAGATCACTGGGCTTAATTTATTTTGGAAGCTATCAGGAGAACTAAAACAGAAGCACTAATTGGAAAATGGCTATTTCTTTTGTTCAGGCTAATGTGGTAACATGTCCTCCAACAAAAAGAAATTAATGACCAAAGGAATTGTCTGCTTAAAACTTATTGCAATAAATGAATCATACTCACAAAATCATATGGCATGTAGTATTCTGATGGTAACTGCATATACTTAATGTAGTCACAGCAGAGTATCAAGGAAGAAAGCAGAACCATCTCATCTATGCCCCAGACTATAACTTTAGTGCAGGTCTCCACTTATTTTGTGTTCATTCATCAGACACAGACAACTGTCTGTTTAATATTTTAGTTCTCCCTCATTTTCCAATTAGAACACTAAAGTCAGTCTCTAATTCCTTTCTTTCCTGCTTAATTTTCCAACAAGCTCAGAGTCTCATAATTTAAATGAAAATGACTATGTTTTAATAAAATAGCAGATGTTACCTGAGTAAGAAATAAGAGAGAATACAGAGAGTACTGAAATGCCTAGCTATGAGGTCTTGTGCATCCCAGATGACACCTAAGTAGAAATGGAATTAGGATGCAGTGCAGTATTCAGGTACATGTTTTTCCAATAAACAAATCTTGCAACTTAATCAAAACAACACAAATATCTCAATTTGATATCTATAATGTATTGGAAGAGCTGTTTTGGAAGATTATATGCAAATTGACAATGAACACCAGAACTATAGTAACCTAATTAGTCATTCACAATGAGCTTTTGATCAGAGAGACCTACAAGGTTTCCTAAAAGAAAGACAGATTTATGTCAGAGTACTTGATTGTCCACCAAAGGCTAGTGGTAAGACCCTACTGCTGAAGACACCATACGTGGTTGACATGTAAAATGGAATGCAATGGCTGGAAGCTGGAAGAGAGTCAGTCCCCATACAGTCAGCACATCTAGTGCCAGAAGGTGCTACATGGGTGACTGGGGGAAAATGACCAATATCTGTCCAAGCAACTCATAGTCTAAACTACTTAGAAACAAATAACCTATTGTGATGCTCACACAAGCGCAATAGTGGCACACAACCATGGTGGGAAACCAACTGCTCTTGATTTGGCTAACTGATCCCTTCAGTGGTATGGGACCCATAGCTGGAGCTGGGAAACAAGTCAGAACTATTTCCAAACATAAGCTCGCTCTCCATTATCCACCTACCACCAATCATGGGCTATAAGCGGGCTTACACCTATTAAATTCTCTATAAAAAAATAAGGATTATCCCATTTTTATGGTGCTAACTTCACTGTCTTTTGGAGAATCTGCTTCTCTTTTTCAGATAAACATAGATCCTAAGGAGAGAACCAGCCCATCATACCTCAAAAGGGCCCTGGCTGAAACTAAGAACAGTGGGTGAAACAAGCAAGGGTGCTGTTCTCTTGGTGAACTGGGTACCAACACAAGGGTAAAGGAGATCAACACAGAGAACAATCATATCAGATATCCAGAGACCCAGAGGCCCCCATCACCTCATCACTGAAGCAGACCAAAAATGAACCCAACATGGCTCAGGGATATTTTGTGGAAGAGGGGTTGGAAAGAATGTCAGAGCCACATGTTGGGTCCTGATATGCAGAGACATTTATCCTACCCATAACTGTGGGCTAACTCCAGAATGCATGACCCATATACCTCAATAAGGAGGGTTCAGGGGGAGGGGGTAGTACATGGATGAGCCTAATAATGGTACCAACTTGACTGTAATCACTAAGTACAAAACTAATTAGTAAAAAAAATTAATAAATTAAAACAAAATTATTACCAATAGAATTGAAAGTTCTATTTCTAGCTTAATTCTATTTATTGTCAATTCCATAATCAAGTTGTCATTTACAAATACATGCTTATTGTTTAATTAGATGCTAATTATAATTAATGCTTTTGTATATAATTATCTTCCACATTGTTTTACTATTTTCCTCCTTCTATAAAGTAATATCACAGATGGAACAATTTCTAAAAATAATTAGTTATTATGTAAAACACTTATGGTCACAAGAGCTACGATGTCCAACTCAAGGCCATATTTAGTGAGGTTTTCTTTTGGCTATATCCCAACATGGGACAAGAAAACATGAATAAGTGAGGAAAATACTTGTAAATTCCACATTTTTGTACTAACTCATTCCCACAGTGGTGGCACACATTCATTAATAAGTGTGGAATCCACATGAACTAAATTCTTCACAAGAAACACCACCTTTTAATAGTTTTATAATGACAAATTTATATATGAGTTTTGGAAGTTGGATTGGAATAATACCTCACATTTTTTTTCCATTTCTAGTAGGTTACCATTCTTTTTTCCTCCACAACCAAAAGAAAGTTGCCATCATGGCAGAGAGTATAGAACTAAATCTTTCAACATTTCTTTTCTCCTTAATTATGAGTTACTCAAGGGAGCTGTGAAATGGAAGCACTAAGGGACAAGCTGTGGATAGAAGAAAAAGGAATACTTCCTTACTGGTAAGGAGAAAACAACCTCAGTGTAAACACTGAGACCACATGACCTGATAAGCACTGACTGGGTGATTTGGAAAGGAGAAACAATGGCTCAATGGAAAGTTTAAGGAAGCTAGACTCTATGCACCACATTTCTCAGTCTCAGTCCATAAATACAGAAATGAAGAATCAAACAGCCCAGAACCTGGTATACCAGGACCTTTGAAACCTGTCTGTCAACCAACATGAACCACAGTGGAATGCTTCCATTGTGGGGTTGTTTTGTTCTGGAGTTTGTAAAACTCTTGGTGGGGAGACAAAGAGGAATTTTCAGGAAGACTTAAAGTACATCTAGAAATTTAGCAGGTAATTTAATTCAGAATAAGATTAGTCTAAGTTTCAGAATAAAGCACATAACAATTTTGAGCTGATGACACTATACCTCTTCCAGCAGCTACATTTATCAAAATAAAACATAAGCTCTGTTCTAGAAACTGCATAGTATGACACATTAGAAAATATATGTGTGACCCAGCCTAACAAACATTGCAAGAGCTCATACTGACTATAATGGTTAGGCAGGGATCCATTACTAAGGAGGACTCCCAGGTGCTGAAAAGATAATGCTTACAGAAGGGGGTTCATGGACCATAAAGAGCACAATGTAGAGGTAACATTAAGGTCAGCTTACACATCACTATGTAGGGTGCCTCATAGTAAGGGATATAGAGAAGCCAGTGTCAGCTCAAATTATAATAAGGCCTGGATGAAATATTTTCCCTCTTAAGTCCATGCAGTTCAAAATGGAATCTTGACTATGGTTTTTAATCTCATGCTGATCATGGAAAGATATTCTTGCTATGTTAAGAGTCCCAAGTGCAGTAATCTCCCGGGGTCTGTCTCACTGAGACCTTGGACAAATCACTCACCCCCGTGTTACCAATGACCAATGTTGATGAACTGGTGCAAATGGCCCCAAAATTGCTCAGATCTAATCTTACAGGCAAAATTTTTAATATCATATTTCATGTTCTATACTTGGGGAACAAGGGGTGCTATGAAGCTATTTTAAGAAAACACGTTGGGGTAATTCCCAGGCTGCTGGGACTTACCCTTTTAGCACAGAAACTGGTTAAACTGCAGTGGTTGCATTCTGGAGGGAACACTATAGAGTTCTCAAGAGTTCCATGGCTTGTGCACTGAGTAAAGACAAAAACAAAAACAGCAACATCAAAACAACCAGCAGAGTCAACTATGCCCTGAGGAGGCTGAACACACCACAACACTGGGTGTTGATCATTTGTGTGAGATCTGGGACAGTTTTGATTGGCATGTAGAGAATCCTTTCCACTCTTACCATCAGTTTAGCTCCTTATTTAACCTCATTTCCTAATCTACTCAATTATGCTCACAAAGTTTTTGCATTATCACCAGAAACCTCACTGGAACAGTGGCAGATTTTCATGTTGTCGTCTTTTATCTCCTGACCATGAAAAATTAAGCACATATATGACATCAAGTAATGAGCAAAGCAAATCAGACTTATTGATAAAATATGAACAAACAAAATTTACAGTCTCAAGTCAAGAAAGTTAATAATGGAACCAATATCCATAGAAGAAGAAAATGAAATATGAGTCCTTTGGAGTTTTATAACTCAGAAAAGTTTACAAACTTCAAAGTGTGAGTCTATAAGCCACTGCTCTGTGGAAGGGGCTTCCTTGGGGGTAGTACATCATCTTATTAATGGAAAATCTATTTTTCCCACCTTTTATTCAAGCTGTCTTTAGGTGAAGGCTGGTTTCTGGCCAGGTGAGTCACTGACAGCCTATGTTGGATCAACTCTTAATGAGGGGGACATGACTATTATGCCTCTGCTCTGCTTCCTCCCACAGTAGGGAGATAGGGTACCATATTATGACATCTAAGCATGCAGTTGTATATCTGTCAGTAGTACTAACCAAGTTATTGAAGACAGAATATTCTCCACTTCCTCTGAAAAATACTCTAGCACTCTTAGGTAATTTGAAGTTTCTCCTGAAAAGTATCTTTTTTTCCTTCTCAGCTTTTTCCATTAAGATCCCTCGAAGTGTCAATCTCTGACCCTCTTAGAAGGTCTTTTTACCCCAAGACAAAACAATTTGATATTCTCTTTTCCTAAGCTTAGTGCAGCATATCCACTAGTTGTTTTTAAAATATGGCAAATTATATACCAGGCATGATGGTTTTTCATTTTCATAATTCAAAAAATTCATGGATACCAGACTACTTTAGGCCATGCATCTCCACTATCTCTACCTAAAGGGAAACTTAACAGCTTGAATTTCCAATAAATGGTGTGTCATCTACCAATTTCTCAGGTTTTTTTTTTTTTTTTTTGGCGAGGGGATTCTGCCTTAGTAACTTCTTTAGAATGGAAAGAGATGAATGTGTGGTAAGTTCACTGCTTCTTATTGCTCTCTGCTCTGAGGCTTATTTATATTTCACAGTGAGATGTGAAAACAGGTAGGTCACACTATGCAACTAGGTTATTGACATTTATGATCTTAGACTGAAAGTGATTTCCATAAGCTTGCTGGTGAGTCTGGCTTTTTGCATTCAGTGACCAGCATCAAGTCATTAATGAGTTATTTTCTATTCAGCTGCCAGGTTAGTGGATGCAGAAAGGAGCTCTGTGATGGTGGGGGCAAGACACATTGCATTATGCTTTCCCATTTTCATCTTCAGCATGTATGGTGATAATGACAGTAACCAGAAAGTCATGCCTCTTATTAAGTACATCATGTCTGGATGTGTGACATCCTCATGATGCTTTATCAATCTTCATCGCAGTGGTAAATAGTACATTTCCCATTTCATAATAGGAGGAAAAGGGAATTGAATCATGGCTTGAGGCCATGTTAAGGTGATAAGAAACTAAACTAGATTGTTAAACTGCCCTTGTTGCTGAAATTCAAGAGGTTGTATTTATCTGTTTGTTCAGTGGTACCTGCATTTATCTTTTTCCTTCATACTTTGAGCGGCCAAAGTCTTGCAATTATGTATAGCTTTCAGTAACATAAGTGGTGTGGTTTGTTGACTGCGCCTATTTCACTTCTGCCTTACACCCCTCCGCCATTTTAGACCACAGGGCAGAGTCATATGTAGCGTGATGACTAAAGAGGGCAGCCTTCTCCTCATGCATTTACACTGACCGTTCAATTTGAAGACTAATTTATGAAATTTGTTACACTTACAATGCCACAGTAGTTTATAAATACTAATGACTATCACACTCATTTTCTTTTTTCTTGATTTTGTATGTTTTTTATGTGGGGAGAGAGAGAGAGTGTGTGTGTCTGTATGTGTGTGTGTGCAGATATGTGTACTCTGTGTGTGCACATGTGTGGAGGCACGTGGATGCCAGAATGGTTAAGTCCAGCATTTTTTTTTGTTTGTTTGTTTCTTTTTATTTAGTTATTTGAGAGCAACAGAGAGAAAAAGGCAGACAGAGGGAGAGAGAGAGAATGGGCACGCCAGTGCCTCCAGCCACTGCAAACAAACTCCAGACATGTGTGCCCCCTTGAGCATCTGGCTAAACATGGGTCCTGGGGAATGGAGCCTTGAATTGGGCCCTCAGGCTTCACAGGCAAGCACTTAACTGCTAAGCCATCCCTACAGCCCTTATTTTTATTTTTTATTTATTTTCAGGGAGAGAGGAAGAAAAGGAAAGGGAGGAAAGAGATAGAGAGAGAGAGAGAATGAGAATGATCACACCAGGACTTCTTGCCATTGCAAACAAAATCCAGACAAATGGGCCACTTTGCACATCTGGCTTTACATGGTTACAGGGGAATTTAACCCAGGCGGTCAGACTTTGCAAACAAGCACCTTAACTGCTAAGACTTCTCTCTAGTCTAAGCCCAAATTTATATTGATTCTAGGGATCAACGACGGTCCTCATGTTTACAAGGTAAGTACTCTTACCCTTACCCCTCTCCTCATTGTGCCCTTTACTTCCTTAGAGATGATTTCAACATGCCATGTCAGCTTGCTGTGTTCCGCTTCACTCTGTCCACAATGTGTTCTCACAGTATTTTCCTGGTGAGGCTTTAAGCCCAGAAGAACTTACATTTGTTTTAAAGTCCAAAAGAGCTTTATGTCAGGACTGAAGTCTTTTCTCCTTTACAACTTCCTTTTCCGAGAACTAAATTATAATGGATTTTGTATCCTCTGTTTAGCATTTCATAAGCAAAGCTACCTGATAGGTCTATGACACTTTGCGTGCTGTCTCCCAAGCAAACCATTTATCTGCTTCCTTGATTTGTTGCTCTCCTCTACACTCAACTTCCTCTTGTCTAGTTAACTGAACAGTTCCCTGAGAGCCACCCCTGTACTGTAATCTTCTGCAGTTATAATTTTGTTTTGAATTTACTAGAACTTTCATTTAAGAATTTAAATGTTGCCTTTTTCATTACTTGGAGCTTATGTTTTCTTCATGCTTTTCTATAAAAAAGATTGTGGTAATTTTTCATCTCCAACTTTAAAATTCTCTAATTTATAGCTTTTGATATTTAATCATTTTCTGTCTGTCTTCTTTCCTTTGCATTTTGTCTATTAAATATTATGTTTAATCTTTTTTTTTTCTTTTTTTTTTTTTTTTGGTTTCTCGAGGTAGGGTCTCACTCTAGCCCAGGCTGACCTGGAATTCACTATGGAGTCTCGAACTCATGGCAATCCTCCTACCTCTGCCCCCCAAGTGCTGGGATTAAAGGTGTGCGCCACCATGCCCAGCTTTATGTTTAATCTTTATTGCTACTATTTACTGTATCTCCCAGAGTGCCAATATTTAGATTGTATTTCTCTTCAAAGCATAATTTCATTTCTTTTTTCACTCTAGGCATTTATTGTCTAAAGGTAGAGATTCAAATTTTAAAGGTAGTTCGCTGACTCACACTGAAATCTAACTCCAGACACTTGCACCACAGAGTACACATGTGCAGCCTTGCACTTGCCTCATTTTCATGTGTCTGGCTTATGTGGGATCTGCCAAGACATCGAACATGGGTCTTTAGGCTATTTAAGTAAGTACCTTACTGGCTGAACCATCTCTCCAGCCCTCTTGGTACACTTTTATATAAAATAACCTAATGGTTAGAATTTATAAATGCCTCATATCTTCTGTTTAGTTATTTATTTACTTTTGCTTTTTCAAGTTAGAGTCACACTCTAGCCCAGGATGACCTGGAATCCCAGGATGACCTTGGAATTAGAGGCATGTGCCACCACACCTGGCTAAACGCCTCATTTCTTATAATGAAAAATTTATAACAAGTATTTTAATGAAAATACATACTCTTTTTTTCTTTCTTTTGGCTTTTTGAGATAGGGTCTCACTCTAGCTCAGGCTGACCTGGAATTCACTATGTTGTCTTAGGGTAGCCTTGAATTCATAGTGATCCTCCTACCCCTGCCTCCTAAATGCTGGGATTAAAGCCATGCTCCACCATGCCTAGCTCTCCTGTTTTTTTTGTTTTTTGTTTTTTTGTTTTTTTTTTTGATTGTTTGTATTGTGTGTGCACATGTGTGATAGTTTGAGTAGATAGCCACCAATATGTTCAGTGGAGTAAGTGTTACTGGTAGGAATCTTAAGGTGTGGTAGTGGGCTTGAAATTCCAATCTAAAGATATGCAAAGTGCCTGTTTCCACTTGGAGTTCCTAAAGTGTGCTGTGTGGTCTGGCTTTTGGCTTGTTATTTTCTGTCTCTATTTGGACCTGTGAAAGCAGAGCCACCTTCTTCTGGCATTATGAAACTTCCCCTGGATCTGTAAGCTTCAATAAATAGCATGTGTGGCCACACCCAACTGTTTAGGTAGGATATGGAGATTCAAACTCAGATGGTTTCAGCTCTCTCAAACCCTCATACTTGCTCAGGAATCCAACTTAACCACTGGACCATATCTCCAGTTTTTTTGAAACAGCAAGATGTGTATTATGTCATTGTGTAATGTTTTATATTGATTGTTACTTGGCATAACCTGGAATCACCAACTCTGAGCCATGAGGCATACCTGTGGGAGATTACTGGGAGTAGAGTAATTGAAGTAGAAAGATCCACTTTAACTGTGGGTGACAACATTTTACTGGTTAGTCTCCTGGCCTGTATAAAAAGGAGAAAGTTAGCTGAGCACTGGCAATATTGTTTTCTGCTTGTCGACAGTGGACTGAATGTGACCAGCCTTCTCAATTTCACTTTCATGTCTTTCTCACAATTATGGCCTGTTATCTCAAACATTAAGCCAAAATGAGCCCTTCCATCTTAAGTCACTCCTTGACTGGTATTTGGTCACAGCAAAGAGAAAGTAGAGACTACACAATACCATTTTAAAATTGAAACAATAAAATTAAAATCAGTTTTTCTCAATTATATATATTTTTTTACTATTGCTCTTATTTTCTTTTGCTTTTATGATATTCTCGAATTTATCAGAACATTCAAATTTGCTAATACCTCACATTTAATCATTAGTGCTTTATCAGATTCTTAATCTAGTTCTAATAGCAACATATACTTTGTTGAAAATTCATTAATTCATTAAGACATTGTAGTAGTCAATTTCATGTTACTGGGATGAATATCCAAACCACACAGTTTGGTTGGAGGGAGGAAGTTTATGGGAAGAAGAGGTTTATCTCAAGTGTACAGATCCAGGGGGGAGTTCTATCAATGCTATAAGAAACTGCTTCCATACATCCAAACAGAGAAAAATTGCAGCAAACAAAACACCAGCACCAGCACGCACACAAACACACCAGAGCTCAGGCTTCTCAGTATACCTTTGGACTGGAGTTCATGTCATCCCCCAAACTCACCCAAGAGCTGGATCCCAGGATCTGCCTCCAGTGACACTTCCTCCAGCCAGGTAGCCAGTAACCCAAGCATAAGTTTAATAAAACATCTGAATCTATGGTGACATACATTCAACTACCACACACACTAAAATCTTATTCCAGGGCTGGAGAGATGGTTCAAAGATTAATGTACTTGGCCTAACGATCAGGTTTCAATTACCCAGTACCCATGTAAAGCCAAATACATAAGTGGCACTTGCATCTGGAGTTTGTTTGCAGTGGCTAGAGGCTATGACATGATTATTTTTTTCTCCCATAAATAAATAAATAAATAAATAAATAAATAAATAAATAAATAAAATATACTTTCTTTTAAATCTCTTATTCCTCTCATGATTGTGTTGTTTCCAAAATGGTGTTTATTTTGTGCCTACATTAGGATAGACCAACCAGCACAGCATCTGGCCATGGTCATTAACTGTTCCATATTTCTCAGTCTTTGTGGGATAGTGAATAACTGAATTCTGTATTAGTCTAAGAGACTGCCATTACAAAAATAACTTGTGGCTTAAATGATAGGAAAATAGGCTCATAGTTCTCAAGTTTTGGACGTTGAAAATCAGAGTGGAGTCAACTCATTTTCATTCCAAAGGTTAGTCTCTTGTCTTACTCTTTGTCACCTGCCATCTTTGTTTCTATACAGAGGGATTTCTCTCTCCTTCTCACTATTAAGCCACAACCATCTCACACTATAGTATGTTCTTATAAGCCAATATATACTTTTTTACATGTTTATAGAGTGTAGTCATGCTTTTAACATGAGAACTTGTGGGGAGCAACAAACACACCATCCATAACACATTATTCACATCTTTTTTTTTATTCCTCACAATTGAAATGAGCTGCCTTTAATATCTAAATGTAACAAGTAGCTTTCATTAAATTCTGTCAATTATCTTTTTCTTTTTATCAGTTGGAAGAGCAGAATGTTGACTCTATATACACCCGTGTTTTTTTTCTTTCCTTTTATAGCATCACATTGACAATATGATGTTATTCATTTCTATTTTAATGATCAGATTCATACTGATGCCTTATAATAAGCACTTCATGCTATTAGGGCCATCCAGTTCTCAATATGTTCCTTTAAAAACTTAATTATTTATTGCTAAGAAGAGAGAAGCAGTCAGTAGAGATGGGAGCTATTTGTTTAGTACTTCGAGAAGGCTCTCACATTTACTGTAAGATTGTTAATTCTTATTTTGGCTACACACACATGAAAAGAGTCATATACCACATCTCTAACAACACTTATTCTTTCTTTTCCTTATATTCCTTTTACCTTACTTAGCAGATATTAATTTTGAATGCTTCCATTGTTTTTGGATGTATTTTGATGTCATTTGGACAGAGGTCACTTCTTCCCATTGCCTACAAATGTATCCTTGCATTATTTATTTATTTTGATTTGCTTATTAACCACATTATCTATATAAATAATTCTTAAAATTTAACTATAATTTTATTCATATTATCTTCAGTTTATATCCTATTTTCTACACAGATAAAGATCTGTCTTCTCTATGCTTTTCATGCATGCATTTATATACATCAGAATATACTCTAAACATTTAGTTTTATCATTACTGACTTTTTTTTTGCTCAAATAGCCAATTAAAATGTGCAATAAAAGAGGGAAATGAAAACAAAAGTTGCAGGAAATATTCAATAACGTAAGTTAATATTAACAAGTGAAAGTAAGTAGTGAGTAGTTAGATACTCACAAATAATTTTCCATAATACTATTGTAAGAGGGAAAACAGTAACTCTGTATTAAAAAATATAGCCAGTATTTGTATAATCCAGTGCTTAAGGATAATATCACTATCAGGGAAACATGGTGCTGTTATCTACTGATGTATATCTATTGATGAAATGTACTAAGAATAGCAGAGCATCATTTCTGCTTATCCCTGTCAAGATGCACAGCCACAGTCTGAAAGTGTTCACCCAATGGCATTCTACAAAATAATTGAGCAGTCCTCTTCAGAAGTGTCAAGGTCATGAAAGTTCAACTGTGTCTCACAGATTTGAGAAGAGTAATTAGTCATGTTAATAAATGTGATGAGGGACCCAGTATTGGATTGTGGACATGAAACAGAATATATTAGGGATAGTAGAAACGTTAAATAGTGTCTATACATTCATTAACAATGTTAAAATCCAGGTGTTAATAATTGTGTTATTGCTAAGTAAAATGAAAAATAGAACTTTGTTGAAAAATATAGCAAGATTGTATTACCTTGGAAATTTCAAAGAAATACAAAATTTCAAAATATAAAATTAAAAGTGAGGCTCAGAAGATGACGTGGAGGGTAAAGAGCCTAACATAAGAGTGTGAGAACATGAGTTCATATCCTAAGAACCCCTCATCCCCCTGAAACGACCTGAATGTGGTAGTACACACCTATGAAATATGGGAGGTGGAAACTAAAGAACCCCCAGAGGTCATGGGCCAGGTTAGCTTGGCAGAAGGGGAAAACAAGACGAATCACTGCCTCAGGTAAGGTGAATGGTGAAGACCAACACCTGTAGTTGTCTGCTGACTTTCAAATGTGCACTTATGCAACGGTGTCCAAAAATATAAATGCTCATGCACACATGCATGCACACAGATGACTAAAGCTGAAAAACTACAAATATTCAAAATTGATAGAGATATAAAATTCATATCCACTTTAAAGTGTCAATTTAAAAATATCCATTATTATCTAATACTGTGATATTTCAAAGATTTCCAAGGTAATTTTCAAAACAAACAGGGCTGGAGCTTACCTATTAAGGCCTCATGTATCTGGAGGTCATTTGCAGAGGCTGGAAACCCTGGCATGCCCATTCTCTCTGTCTGTCTCTCTCTCTCTGTTTGCAAATAAAAAAAAAATAAACATCACAAAAGAACAAAGTATTGCTGAAAATTTTATAGAAATGAAAAGTATCTAGAACAGCTTGTTGAAACGGGTTGAAAAAGTTATGGTGTTTCATTTAAAGTTTCCAGTTGTGATTACTTTTACGTACAATAATCAGACCAATGGTTATATTTTATTGCATTTAAAATATAGAAGACATGAAAACAAATAAGAAAATTTAATTACAGCTTAAAATTGCTTTTAAGTTCTTTACAATTAGTATTTACTTCAAAATAAACAGAAAACTGAAGCAGATCACAGAGGAAATTAAAAATATAGCAGAACTGCTTCTGAAAGTGTTTAGTTTTAGAAAGCAAATTATTTCATATGTGAAACTTTTATATACACATATATAATTATTTTAGATTAAATATTCTGTAGTTATAAAATATAGGAATTAATCTGGTTTATGTTCTGAAACTGTCAAACTGTGATACTAAAATCTGACAAAGATATTATGATACACAAAATATTCCTGTTTTATGAAATGTAACTGAATACAGTTCTTGAATATAGTTTTGAAAATGTTTATCAAAACCACAAGTTAATCACAATCACAACAGTTTATCTCAGAACCGAAAATAAAATTTCCAATACATCGGGCAGATCAAGTTAATTCCAAGTTTGAGTAGATCACATCATTGATTTTTTTTTTTAATGCTTTGAGTATATTCAATGGTAACTTTCTTCTAAGAATGGTATTAAAGAAAATAACAAAAGAAGAGTAAATCAGCTGTATCAACCTAATTAGTTTTTGTTTCCATTTACATTCTGAACATGTACTATTCAGACCTGAATCCTGTTCAAATTCCTCCTGTTCTGGTCCCTATATTCACTTTCACAGGCCTGTACATAGATACTCTCAAATGTTAGTGGGAATTTTAAGGATTCTAAATAAAGCATTCAGGGAATACCATTTCAATATATGACAACTACCTTTGAAGTAAGAATTCAAAAGGTATAAATTCTGGTTACCTTTCTTTATGCTGTTTTCCTTGAAAGAGCAAACAATATTAGGACCATAAACAGTCTTTTCTTGGCAAATTTCAGCTGCTTTGTCACAACTGCACACAGCAGAGGTCCACTAGAAGGGATTCTGAGCTGTGCTATGAGACCCAAGCTCATAGTTACAGGCAAATTAATAATAAAACCTCTATCGTTTACTTGTCATTTTTGTGACTGGAATATTCACAGTGCTGAAGTTAAATAATAGACCTCAGCATCTATCCCTAGGCTACCTATTTGCCACTTGATGGATATTTTATTCCAAGCCCCATAAACAGTCTTTTGTGATATTGAATTATGAAATGGAATATGTTTATTAAAACAGCCACATTAACCACAACGAAACAGCATTAGTTACTTGCTTTAGAATTGTTTTTTGTTATTTGTTTTAGTCAGAGTTTCAATCTGTAGCCCAGGATGACTTAGAATTTACTACACAGTCCAGGCTGGCTTCAAATGACAATTCTTTGGCCTGAGCCTCCATGGTCTCAGGTTATAGGTTTAGGTGTGTTTGTTACTACCACTGGCTTGTTTTTGTTTTTAGAAGAAAAATATGAAGGATTAAATAGTTTACATATTCACACACTCAAATTTTAATTTAATAATCTATTTTTGGATCATTCTTAATGGAAAGCTAGCAATATGCTAGCAGTAAGAAGGCCAAAGTAGCTAGTGTTTTAAAGATGTAAATTTGGGGCTGCAGTGATGACTTGGTTGTAGAGGCACTTGCCTGGGAAGCCTAAGGACCCAGGTTTGATACCCCAGTACCCATGTAAGCCAGATACACAAGGTGGCACATGCACTTGGAATTCATTTGCAGTGGCTAGGTCCTGGCACACTGATTTTCTCTCTCTCTCCCCAAATGGATAAATAAAACACAAAATATTTTTATAAGAAGTAAATTACTTTTCCACTACTTACTGTTCTCCACACCACTATTTTCTTAATTTTTTAAATATTTTATTTATTTATTTATTTGAGAGAGAGAGGAGGGAGGTAAGGAGTGGTTTCTAGCCACTGCAAACAAACTCTGAATTCATGTATCATCTTGTACTTCTGGCTTATGTGGGTAGTGGGGAATTGAACCTGGGTCCTTAGTTTTCTCAGGCAAGTGCCTTAACCATTAAAGCAAGTCTCCAAACCCTACTGCTATTTTCAATAAACCCTTTACCTCTTAAACCCAGTAGGTAGCAAGTCATCCATTCTATGTGATCCTACTAATCCATCTGCCAGTTTCCCAAACTTTTCTTTTTCATGTAATAATAATATTATTACTACTAATAATATTATTTTCTGAGAGAGAGAATGAATGTGGGAATGCTAAGGCCTCCTTCCACTGCAAACAACCTCCAGATACATGTTGCACTTTTTGTATCTGGCTTTATATGGGTACTGGGGAAATGAACCTGGGCCATAAGACTATGCAAACATGCACATTTAACCACTGAGCCATCTCTTCAGCACACCTTTTTAACTTCTTATTTTTGTGATTTATACTCAAATTTATCCTCTAATAATTTATTACTTTATAAAACATACTTAGATAATAGAAATATGATATGTTTTTCTTTGAATTCATATTATGATGACTGAGAAATAAGGCCTCCTTTTTTTCTTTATGATACATTTTAAAATAGTTTATCACATACTGAGAAACTATCTTGAATAAGAGAGAATCTGGGTGTCAATATTGATTGAAATAATCTTCAGGACATTTACACATCCATTATGCACCTATGTCTACATAAGGTAGGGTTCATATATTTTATACTTTTCATAATGTGTTTTACACATTCTATTTCAAACAAATTTGTTTTGATAAATGAATGCATTTTGATACTAGCATGTCACTTATATTCATTTTTATGAAGCTGAATATATGAGATCGATAGATAGATAGATGTCATTGAAACAGAGCATTTACCCTTCATGATTCTTCATGTAAGAGACCAGAATGGATCATTCCCTGGGCAATTGTTAACAGGATGGAAATGGATATCTTTCTAGTCTCACCCCCCCACCAACAACAGGGCTATGCAAAAGTTTAGTAAGAAAATTCATTAAAAACTTACAAGATCAAGGTAACATGAAAATCACCAATATAACACAACATCTGTGGCATTATTGGCAAAACTGGTTAATGAGTGCACAAAAAAACTTGAAGCTGACATCATATAGCAAATAAAAGAAAAAGAATGGTATAGCCTTTTAAAAATTTGATGTCCTTAAAAGTTTATACACTTTGCATACAATATATTGATAAACTAAGAGGAAATGTGTTGGACACAGGCAGAGTCCCTAGTTAAAGCAAGTTTAAGCTATCAGGCACAACTAAGGGCTCCAGGCTACAGAGAGAGAGGTTGCAACAGCCTGAATCACCAGGCATATCTCAGGTCCCAGACCAGCAGAGAGGCTCCTTCCCCCATTTGGGGTGGGGGAGTAATAGTGATCCAGGCTCTTCCCTCATTTTTGGGGTTGTAGTGAGCATAAACCCCCAGACAAAAATTTTAGGCCCCAAGATTGGCTGGAAGTAGGGCCACTCCCTTTCCAGCCCATAACACTAGGATGTCCTTATAAGACTTAGTCTTCACTCATAGCCCTGTGACCTAGGAAGCTCCTTATATTGTATCAGCCAGCAGCCTTCACACAGCCCATACCCCTGTGACTCATACCCTATACTTTTTCTCACCACTACATAGATCACCTGACTCCCTCAGTTCTGGGACGAACATCCCTGGGCATTGGCAAGCAACCTTTGAACCCATCAATCACCTTAGGACCCTCTTCCCACTCTATCAACTGCTTATAAAACTCAGTCTCTTGACAAATAAACAAGCTGTTCCCTAAGGATGTCTCCTAGGTGTTTCTTCCCATCGCACTCACAGCCTCTCAGAACCCTGATCCACAGTTGACTAGATGTCTCTGTGGAGCCAGTGTGCAAAGGCCTCCTAAGGAACCAGAGACCCCACAGCTGGCACCTGAGCAGTGACTCTTTGAGACACAACAGGGAAGGTGAATACTCCCTTGGAGAGATATTGTCCTCCTGAGGGATATGACCCCTGTGACTTTGCCTCCACATTCTAAGGGCTGCAGGTTTCTCTCTTTCCTCCTTTACTTTCAGTTCATGCCATGACAATGGACCAACCACAGTGAATAGACAACGATGTCTCTTGGCTGAGGCCATTCTTTGGCATTGACTGAAGGCCACTAGTCCTCTGCCTGGACCCCAACAGCCCATTTGGGTATTGGCAAAATAACTCTTATATATTCCTCTCCTCCAACACAAAAAGTGGTAATATGTCAACCTCCTAAAAGTCTGAAGGGCAGGTTGCTGGTCTCTTAAACTTGCGGACAGGTTTGTGTCTGGATGATTGGGGATTCCGCCATAGTGCTAATCAGCCCTTGGGAATGTTGCCCTCTGGTCTTGGCAGTTCCACTCTTTTTCTATCATGGTCAATATTGTATCAAACCAAAAGAAATCACAGATGTGTGGATTAAAGGCTCTCCTGAAAGTTAGGGGAATTAAGCTCTCTCAGAGAGAGGCTATCACCTGGGAAGAAGTCCTCCATATCACCCCTGGATGATTTCTGGGGACCCATATGACCAGAGATATGGACCTGTGTAGCTGATCTAGCTAGGAGCCAAGAAGTTCAGGAAGGGAAATCCCCCTCATTCCCTTTTATTCTCCTTTCAAGCTTTCTCGCCAGAGCAGCAGTGAAACTGCAAGCCATACGTGCAAGTTCTCTAAAGTGGCTCGGGACCAGTGATGGGCTCGTGTGTGCAGAGAACAGTGCCTTGGTCCACACAGTTGCATTGGCTCCACTTTCGTCCCCAGCAGCCTAGGTGGCCCTCCCCCTCCTTTTCCCCTTCACGAAGCTGGCTCCAGGGCACACCAGCCCTGTGAGGAGGCCAGACACGGGAAGTGCCTTGTCTGCTCCAGAAGGCTATGTGCCACCCAGGCCAGTGAGTAACCCAACATCTTGGTGGCCATCTCTGTGCCTACCAGACCCCACCCCAGGTGAGAGTTCAGGAGGGGGACACTGATCTGAAGCTCCAACCCCACCTGGCTGCCTCCTGCCTCACCAGTGCCATGGAACATCAGAACGAGCAGGAAAAAAAAAAAAAAAAAACACGTCAGATTTAACTAAAGCCTAAGTGAACTGAAATTTTTCATAAACAATGCCATACTTTGTTACATGGTATCGTAATTATAATTACTTCAAATTACATTGAGGATTATTGAAAAAAACAAAATTCTCTCTGAAGTGGTGACTTATAATTTGCCAGGCATTTTTGAGAGAATGTAATATCCTGTTACTTAAAGGGAGGAGGCAACAGGCTTGAGTTCTAGGCCAGCCTGCCTCAAGACAGAAACAAAAATTTGCCATAGTTACTCCAAATAAAATAGGGTGAAGGAGATCAACACAGAGAAAAATCAACTCCTACCAAATCAGAGATCCAGAGAACCAGAGGACCCCAACACCTCATCACTTAAAACACACCAAAAATGAACCCAATATAGCTCAGGAAAATTTTGCAGAAGAGGGGGAAGAAAGAATGTCAGAGCCACATGTTGGGTCATGATATGCAGAGACATTTCTCCTACCCATAACTGTGGGCGAACTCAACAATGCATGACCCATATACCTCAACAAGGAGGGGCAAAGGGGAAGGGGTAGGTCACAAATGAGCCTAATAAGGGTACAAAACTGACTGTATTCACTGAGCACAAAACTAATTAATAAAAAAAAATTACTTCCAACTGTGTTAGAGGTACTGATAAAAGTTATGGTTAATTATGGGGTGAGATGAGTTGATTAAAGAAACTGCAAAGAAATTTTTCAATGTTGGACATAGAATGCTCACTAAAAATGCCTTTTGAGTGGTACTTATGTCAGAATGTTAAAGTATGTGGAAGAAGGTGTACATATGTAGGAAAGACATAGGAGATCTGGAAAAAAACCAAATTTTGTCTAAAATTAATTTTCTTTTATAAGGAACAGCAAGCTAATTTTCAGGCTAAACCTAAACACCACACCTAAAGTTAAAGATTTTTCAACTGTTTATACTTTACTCTCTTATCTGTTATTTCCTTTTGCACTTGATTACTGTTATATACTATTTAAATTCATGGCAAGCTGGACTCTGGAGAAAGGGACTGTACCCCTTTATTGCAGACTCCATGCAAGCTTAAGTCAAGTATCCCCTTGACTCTGTCCAGAGACAAAATGGCCAGTTGTCTCTGACAAGGGAAAGGGAATGACAAACAACATATGATTCTGATTCTTTTTATATTTCTTCTCTTTTCCACCTAAAGTCAGAACTGCTAGATACATTTCTCACTAGATAAAGAGGTCAAATAGGTAAACTGAATCAAAGTATTTGTTCAGTGTAGCAGACAGCTTTAGGCTCGATGAGATGAACTTCCAGACCAGGCACAATTATGGAAGAAGGGATATTTATTGAAGCTTACAGATCCAGGGGAAGTTCCATAATGGCAAAAGAAGTTGGCCTACCTTTACAGGCCCAAGGATTGAGAGAGAGAGAGAGAGAGAGAGAAACAAATTCCAAAATCCAATACCCACACAGCATAGCACACTTTAGGAACTCCTGCTAGCACACTTTTCATATATTTAGATTGAAATCTCAAACCCACCACCACACCTTATGATCTGCCCAGTGAAATTGCCTCTAGCCAGGTGGCTTCAGATGCAAACTACAAAGTAATAAAACACTGAATATATTGGGTAGCCATCTATCTAAAATACCACCTTCTGTCCCTGGCCCCCATTAGATTTATAACTATCATATATTGTATATTGTATTCAGTTCCATTTCAAAGATCCCTACAGTCTTGACCAATTAAAGATAGTAAGTCCTGTACAATCAAACAAGTTCCAACATATAAAGACACAGAGTAAACATTTTCAACTTGTATAATGCATAGCAAGGGGAGACCAAAACAGTGCAAATACAACCACCATCAAGCAATGGTCAAACTTCTGTAGTTCAAGTTTAATATAACCAGAGACTGTCAGTCTCCAGATTTTCCAATTCTGCCCTTGTAGCTGGACAGAGTAGCCAGGTAACACTTCCATTCTAGGCCAATAGTGCACTCTATGGTAGCCCTTGTATAGTTCTGGTATATCCAAAATA
This sequence comes from Jaculus jaculus, assembly GCF_020740685.1. Classification (NCBI taxonomy): domain Eukaryota; kingdom Metazoa; phylum Chordata; class Mammalia; order Rodentia; family Dipodidae; genus Jaculus; species Jaculus jaculus. The sequence goes on from NC_059111.1 coordinate 79,171,620, forward strand.
TCTTCAGGTCTTTATGCAAACCATGGTCCATTTTCCAAAGATTCTTTCAGCCTATCAGGGCATTAGGCCCTGCCTCATGCCACAGTTCAGCAGTGTCTCCTGAAACCTTGTACAATTCATGACCATTCCTCTCATTTTTCATGCTTCTGAAACCAATACTAGGTGTGCAGGACACAGACATATTCTTATTTAAGGGACAAAATAAAATGTAACCTTGAAAAGCAGATTCCTTTTCCTGTCAACTCTTTCCAAAAGAGTTTGTATTTCTATGAGAGTCCTTCCTCAGGCATCCTTTCCATTCTTTTATTATAAAGCAACTGGACCATCTTCCTTAGGATTGCTAATGTATTGATGGTAGGAGCCTTAATAATCTAAAATCAGTCTCTGTGCCAGTAAATTTAACTTGCTTGAAGTTTTCCAGCCTAAAAATCTTAAATCTCTCAGTCCAGTATCTTTAGCCATGCACATCAGTCCATAACAAATTTAACCTTGATCAAACTCTCTGGAGCTTAACAGCAGAATGCAGCCAGCCCTTATGCCAGTAGTCCAGTTCCAAAATTCCTTTGTAGTCTTTCTCTGTAGAACTTTCTCTTAGAAAGTTCATAAGCTAAGCCTTGAACTTCAATACTGTCTGCACTTAGCATTCTCAAACTCTCATCAGAATAGTCTATACAACTTGGATTACCACTCCAGAAGGCATCTTCAGTTGCAGGTGTCAAATCCATGCCTATTGCACCAAAACAAAGGTTCCAAAAGACCAACATCCATATGGTCAGGCTCATCTAACCCCAATCCTGGTACCAACTTCTGTAGCAGACAGCTTCAGGTTAGCTGAGATGAATTTCCATACCAGGCACAGTTACGGAAGAAGGGATATATATATTGAGGCTTACAGATCCATGGGAAGTTCCATATGGCAGAAGAAGCTGGCCTGCCTTTACAGGTCAAAGGAGAGAGAGAGAGAGAGAGAGAGAGAGAGAGAGAGAGAGGCACAAGCCAAAAGCTACACAGAACAGCACACTCCTGGAGGAATTCCAGCTACCACACTTTGCATATCTTTAGATTGAAATCTCAAATCCACCACCACACCTTAAGATCCACCCAGTGCCACTGCCTCCAGCCAGGTGGTTGCAGATACATACTACAAAGTAATTAAACACTGAATATATTGGGTGCCACCTATTTAAACTACCACAATCAAGTTACAAACTCATTACATAAAACGAGCATAAGGCTTACCTAAAGTGTATATCAAGGTAAAAAAATAAAAAGTGTATATGGCTCAGGGAAGGACATTTATTTGGATAAAGTCTAAAATATGTTTACCTGATACCAAGGTGTTAATTAGAGAAACTGAGTCATATGGTTAAGGCCTCACTCATTAACAGATCACTGATGCTAATTTGTTATGGTTTAAGGATTATAAAAATTTGTTTTAGGACTATCAAAAGTAAGTTTCCTCTATTCATTAAAGTTTTAACTATCGGAGAAACTAAGTCTTAAGATAAAGGTTCATGTGTAAGTGCTTAAGTTCGAAAGATGAGGTACTCATACCTAAAGACATCGTGGCTTTAAAAGTACCTTCTGTTGCCAGTTGTGGTGCTTTTAATCCCAGCACTTGGAAAGAAGAGGTCGGAGGATCACTGTGAGTTTGAGGCCACCCTGAGACTACATAGTGAATTCCAGGCCAGCCTGGACTAGAGTGAGACCCTATCTCAACAGACAAAAAAATACCTTCTGTTTTATTCTAATTCTATTATACAGTCACCACTAGGTTTAATCACTTAGGTTCAAGTGATTTAATTTCAGATATAACCTTTAAGCTCCTATTAGGTAAAATATGTTGAGATAGTTTGCTTCAGCTTTATCAAATTTAAGTCATGGGTAAAACATAAAATTATTTTATGTTAATAAAATTTGTATGGTACATAAAGTTAATGGCTATCAAGATTAAGGTAAAGTCATGGGTTGTCAAATGGTGTTCTTCTTTCAAAACAGATTTGTCAATGGTTGTATTATAACTTAGATGTTTTGGCACAACAAAGACCAGATTCTGCTCTATTATATGTAAAGTAACTGTCTCATTTCTGGCATATCAAGTCCAGTGCTTATAAAAAAATTAACTCTTAACTCTTAAGATATATCCTCTATTTTAATGTACAGCCTCATGCTAAAATAATGGTTCTCATCTGAGAAAAATAATTTCAAGCTTTGTGATTCTCTTTCCAATGTTCTCTGGGTAATTGGTACCCACACAAGTATCTGAACTAATCAAAGATATTTTCCAAAAGGTGCTAACACTATATTGTCTTACTTGTCCTTTTCTGACAATATCTAAGTTAAATTAATTGGTTAAATTTGTATTATTTTCAAGACTGATAACAGGTTCTGCCTGTACTTATAACTATTAGATATTTAAAGTGTAAGTTGTGCCTACTTTCTGTGCCTCAGATATGGCTTATGTTGCCACAAGACAATAAAATTTTAAAAGAAGGGACAAAATGATTTTAAGAAGTTCTTGTGCCATTCTTTAACTAAATCTATTTCAGTAATCAAAAGTGCTTTATAGGTGCTCATGCATCCAGGCTAGTGTAACTTCCTTCCTAAGTGTATCAATAACCTATGTAGAAGCCAAAGCCAAATGGAATCATAGGAGCAAAAATACCAATACTTTGGCCTGTGCTCCCAGGTCATAAGCCACTGGAGATGGTAGGACACTTCTACTCTGGCTCACTAGTAAGTCACCTGTCTTCCTGATCAGGGAGGATATGGAGAACCAAACAAAAATTGATGTAAAGTCTAAAAGAAGAGAGTCAAAATTGAGGAATAATCAGTCATCCTGTCTTCCCAAAGAAGGGAAAAACTATTTGGCCAGCACAGCCCTTACTCCTCCTAACAGACAGAAAACACCAGTAAGCTATAGGGCTACTCCTGGGTCCCTAAAGTCTCCTTTGGAGAGCCATTAGTGACCTCCAAAATTAATACCTGATTAAACTTTGGCTATCTGCTTTATCTTAAACACTCAGAGAGAAATGTATAACCAAAGATATGCCAAAGAGATACATCAAATATATAAATGTCCTATTAAATAATACAAGAGCTTTCCAAGATGGAAAACAAACAGGACCTTAGGACATGTCCCCATCTCTAATAGTTCTAATTCTATAACAAGGAAAAACAACCATAGATTTCAAAAGGGTTATTTTCAAATCTAGAATATATATAAATGAATCTGACATAAAATCACTTAATTCAAAAGATTCTTATACTGCTAACAATGGTGATTCTCTTCTAACTTATGCCAGGACATCCTTAAGTAAATTCTCAGACGAAAACTATATTTGTATAGCTTTTAATGGCAGCCAATGGCTCTATGGTACCAACCTTTGGCCCTGGCTAGGCCCAGGATTAACTCAGGTACATTCTGGAAGGCTATTATAAAGGTTAAATGTTGCGTATGTGTATGTTTCAGATAACTTTGCTAATATCTCATCTGTTTTACACACCATATGGATATAGATTCAGGCTATGTCAAACACTACTGTGCCATTTAATGAACAATTCCAGAAGAAAATCTCAGCCAGCTCATGCACAGATGGTCCTGTGACAATCCACCTCCATCTACCTGGGTTCCCTTTAATACTCCCCAAGGCTTAGAAGTCCACTAGAAGGATAGCCCTGAAGGTGAACAATTTGTTGTGTGCTCACTTCTCATTGACTCCTTGATTTTATTCTTTCTCCCCAAAATTCTCTTCCAAGATTATCTCCTTGTCCTCCATCATTACGCATCTAGGGTCCTTTAGAATAATTCCCCTCTCTGGGAGAGACTCTCTAACTGCCTCAGCTTCAAGCCCATTCAGCAGGAAATAGTTAACAATTTGACTTCATTGCCCCCTTGTCCTCTAAAAGTAGTTAGAGTGCCTTCTGATGAGAGGGAGAAGAGAAGCAAGGCAGAGTAAGGGTGGCAGGAATCCCTGAAGGTAAAGAGGGCAGGAAAGTTTTTCTTATCTCTTGCTCAGTTCCAAAGAACTGTTATCTACAGTCAGGACCCCTCCTGGGTGGGAGGTCAAAAGCTGGAGGAAACCCTCTGATTTTATATTAAGAACAAAAACCAACCTATAGAGAAAAATTCCTGACCCCTTGGTGGGCCCAGGTGGGGCCCAGATCTCCACCAGCCTGTGTCACCATTATCATGTGTGCCGCATCCCTGGCTCTGCAAAGGAAAGGCCTCTGCCTCTTTTATGCTGGTCATGGCATGCCCCTTTGCCTGTCCAGCTCCAAGCTGACCAGAACTGATTGCCTCCTGATTATTTCTACAACCAGGACCACTTGTGTTAAAACACCTGCTGTCCTATGGTGTGAAGGGTTAACTACTCCATGCATAAATGTTTCCTCTCCCACTTATTTTTCTCCAGCTTTGATTGTCCCACAGGTGTATCTCTATGAGGAAGAAGAGGCATCCTACCAGCTCTGTCTACATCAAGCAAAAGAAACTTTTCATCCCTCTGTGGTGGTACTCAGTGTGACACTGTCCCTGCGTGCCCCTGGTACTGTAGGAGCCTGCTCTTGTCCATACCAACCACTTCACAGGGAACTTCCAAAACAAGGTTGACCATACCATGGTACCACCAACAGCCTCAAATCTCTCCAGAGACAATTTAACTCTCTTGTCGGTGTGGTATTTCAAAACTGTAGAGCCTTAGACCTCATTACTGTTGAACATGGGGTACATGTGTGGTCTTGGGAGAAGAATGTTGTTTTGTTGTTAATGAATCACATGATTTTGAACAAAAGGTTAAAACACTCACAAAACTCCACAAGGAGCTACTTGACTACTATAAGCCTGAGGACCCCACCACCTCATTCTCTAACCCTTTAGTCACTTGGCTTCTCCCCATCCTTAGCCCCTTCCCTGCTATAGGAACCCTATTACTTGTATCCCCCTGTCTCATCAAATTTCTCAGACAACGAATAACTAATATTGCTAAGGTTGCTACTAATCAGGTCCTCATGCACCATCTAGCTCTATCTGAGTCTATGGCAGACTATGAAGATCTTAATCAATATGATGACACCACATGATTACAAAAACAAAGGGGGAGCTGTTGGACATAGGCAGGGCCCTGGGTTAAAGCAAGCCTAAGCTGTCAGATGTGACTTAGCAGCCCAGGCTATGGAGAGGTCACAGCAGCCTGAACCACTGGACACATCTCAGGTCTAAGATGGGCAGGGAGGTTCCTCCCTCCATTTTTGGGGGTCACAGTAAGCCTGGACCCTCCAGAGAAAAATCTCATGCCCCAAGATTGGTGGGCTGGAGAGATGGCTTAGCGGTTAAGCGCTTGCCTGTGAAGCCTAAGGACCCTGGTTCGAGGCTCGGTTCCCCAGGTCCCATGTTAGCCAGATGCACAAGGGGGCACACGCGTCTGGAGTTCGTTTGCAGTGGCTGGAAGCCCTGGCGCGCCCATTCCTCTATCTGTCTTTCTCTCTGTGTCTGTAGCTCTCAAATAAATAAATAAAAAATGAACAAAAATAAATAAATAAATAAATAAAGTACCAGGCCTTCCCTTTAAAAAAAAAAAAAAGATTGGAAGAAAGTAGGGCCACTCCCTCTCCAAATTAAATTTTCCTCCTCCTTCAAATTGGTTCTTAATCGGTATTTTGGCACAGCAGCAAGAAAAAAAAAATAGCATATGAATACATACCTAATAAAGACATTGCTTCAATTTATACAATAAACAAAATTAAAAATGGATGTTCAGAAAATAGATAATGCCCAAGCAGATTGCCATGATTTCTTACCAGTTTTAAGCTCTGCATTAGTTCTCAAAATAGGGAAGCATTAACTGAGGGCCAGATCACAAGGGAATAGAAAAATGTTACTGTTAGAATGGTCCAAATTAATGGGTTCCTCATTTTTCCTCAGTGGGGATTTGTGACATTTACCCATGTAACAATTCATTAGTGACAACACAAGGTCAAAATTTTCCATGGAAACTCAACATGGTAGCTCACACTTGCAATCCCAGCTGAAGAGGAATATCACCAGTAGCCATCTTGGGCTACTCTTGAGTTACAGGTTAGTTAGCCTGCATATTGAGAGTGAATGTAGCCTCTTTGACTCAAATAGCAAGTACCCATCTTCCCAAGTAATTCATTGTTAGTGGTAGCTCAAAGTATTATTTTGGTTCATACTTGAGTCCCTCAAAGGAACTTGTCCTCTAGGTCATGGGCACTATGTAGTAACAGATTTATGGAATAGATGGTCCACATAGAGAGCCTGAGGAAATGATTTACTATGCTTGACTCAAACTGAGCCAACCAGAAGATACATGTCAGCTTCAAAGCTTCCCATAAGATTGTCAGAGGCCTCTTTTGCTAACATCACAGCTTGACTTCTCCAGATGCCCAATCCTCCTTTCTTCAGTGTAGGAAGAAATCTTACTGTTAGGTAGGATTCTGTAATGAGTTTTATAGTTTATATCTTGAAGATCCCACCAAAGATAGCTTTAAATCATAGCTTATAAAGTGTGTCAGTTCTAAACTGGTGTCATATTGCTAACAGCTACTCTTAACTTACTTCCTACACTTCCACTTCTGTAAACTTAGAATTAAAAATCTGGAAGACTGAGACAGATCATCTCAATAACATCTGCCAGGGCCCAGGAAACGTACAGAGACATGAGTTCTTTTCATTGCTAACATGACAACCAGCTATAGGGATATGGTGATAGATACCAAGGACACAAAAAACTCATCAAAGCTGAAATCCAGAGGTTGCAGCAAGCTCAAAATTAAGTACTTACAACACACTTGCCAAGCTTCAGGAAACAGAGCAGAATGGGGCAGAACAATTGGATCAGCTATTGTGTGGTAAGGAATATATTGAGGGAACAAGGAGACTTATATTCATGACCTCATGATGAATACAAATAATCCCATTGAGGAGGGCTGTCAGTGATATGTGGACAGGGCAGGGGGCATCCAACAGTATAATCCAATTGAAATATGAATAATACACAACTTGTTCATTTTGTAAAGTCATAATTAAATAAATCAATCTGGGAAATCAATGTATATGCTTTAGAAGGAAAAAATAGGGGGAAAATATATGTTGATTCTCATTTTATCCACTCTATCCAATAGCCTAAAGATGATTAGTATTGGATGAGGGAGAAAATTTAACATGAAATAAACTTGGGTGAATGGAATATTACTCTGTGATAAATATATGGAATTCTAAACTGATATACTTATAACTTAAAGGAAAAGTGACCGCATTCCAGTCTCTGAGATAGATTGAAGAAGCCAAATATTCTGTTTCACTATTCTTAGGAGGGGCAGGAAACTGACTCTCAGAACAAGAAAAATATCAGTGTTTTCTGTTGAACCAGATGAAAGCCTGCTACACAGAGTGATGAATGCATGGCTCCACTGATAACGGCCCCAGCAAAATTAATGATGGAGCCTGAGCAATCGATATGATGCTCTTTCTGAAACATTGATTCTTGTGCACTTTCCTTTCTTTCCTTATTGGAAATGGTTAGCCAAAATACTTTTCAAAGTTCTTGATAGTCACAAGAAAACAGACACCTGTAAATTGATAGTGGCACAGACAAAATAAACACATGAATTTTAAATCAAACTAGATTTAATGAATAGGTGTTGGAAGTCAGTGCTACAAGAAATGAAACCAGCTCACAGATTCTTAGAGACTTCCACTGTGACTTTTTTTTTTCATAAAAAGCTATTCACTTCCACATAATAACACATTTTTCAACTGTGGAGAACTGTACATGACTCAGTATTTTGTATGGTTTATTCTTGAGACCTGTAACCAATGTATGAAATATTGATTGAAACCCATAAGGAAAGGCACTGCCGAAAAACTGCTGTTAACCAATTCAGAAGTACAGGTTTTCCAGTGGCCTGCTAAGCTTAATGGTAGGAATATGCTATGATTTACTCTCCTGATCCTTAGATTATAGGTCCCAATGGCATTCAAAGTTAAAATTAATTACTGATATTTTTAGAACATTGCAAGACGCTCATGCAGAAATTGGTATGCTTTGGTTTGCTTTTGGCATATATTCTGGAGTCAAATACTGATTAACATTTCAGAGAAATGTTCATTATTATGGCTTTGTATACCAAAATTTTAGATCTGAAGAAATGTATATTTTCCTCCCTTTCCCCATTCTACTTTCTTTTCTGTCTTAGCTCAAATGAAAATACTTTATTATTTTTTAGTTTATTTGAAAGAAGCGAGAGAGAGGAGGAGGAGGAGAAATGGGCCATCCAGGGCTTCGAGGAACTGTAAACAAATACCATATGCATGTGCCATTTTGTGCATCTGGCTTTACTTGGGTACTGTGAAATTGAACCTGAGTTCTTAAGCTTTGCAGGAAAGTGCCTTAACTGCTAAGCCATCTCTCCAGTCCCATGGCCATTACTTTCTTTAGGCACATAATTCAAGAAAAAAAAAAAAAAAACTATTTTAGTGTTAATAGAAGCTCTATTGTAGTGGAAAAATTTAAATTTAGAATATTCATTAAATGTGTACTTAAGACAAATGCCTGGAAATAATTTCAAATACCTTCATTTGTTTTATGTGAGTAAACATGTTCTTGTTTTTATAGAAAGGGCAACTTGCTTTTTTTCTCTACTTTAGTGTTACTCATGTGTACATGATAGTTAATTGATAAAAACAAAAAATAATGTATGAAATTTAGGGCAAAATGGAAAGAAAAAAATCCTCACTTCCCAGGATACACTTCTAGAAAAGGTAAAACTCCAGTGTGTTATTCACTGATGTCATTAGTTATTATTTTCATCTTTTAATTTTAGTCGATTAAAATAAGAGAATTGGATATAGCTTGTGCATAATTACATTAAATTAATTGTGTTGTATTCTAAATAAGAAACTGACAAACTAAAGAAGATAAATTCTATAAACATATATTCGCAAATGCAGAGCTTTGCAATTTTATTACCTTCACAGGTATATGTGATAGGAAAGTTTGTTCAAAAAGCTTCTGTTAAATCTAAGAAAACAAGAACAGGGAGAGGTGTAATGAGAAAAAGGAAGAAGAGGAAGAGAAGAAGGAGATGATGATAGATTAAGAAAGAGAAGCAATCAATATCAGTGAAGACTCTTATATCATGCCATGCTGCCTCATCCAATCTCAGTTTATACCTTTAAGCCATAGGATCAAGCCAATCTGCTTAATCAGATATTTTTGTGATTGTGAAAATAACTTTTCTGATGATAGGATTACTTGCTACACTATCACCTCCATTTTTGGTATAAGCCCACACTGCTGACTGTGTCTGTATTTAAGTTAAGCCTTTTTAGAGTTTCATGATACACAAAAAACAAGGTGAATATTATCAGTAATAATGAATTATGAATTTGAAATATCTATGAATGTATAATTCAAATGTCCACCACAACAATGATAAATAAGGTGATGGATAAGGTAAGTAGTTTGAGTTCATCATTACACATGGTAGACATATCAAAATATCACATTATCTCTAGGATATGCATGAACTTGTGATTTGCTCATTAGAATGAATTAATAGGTATAATTAAATATTAAAATAACAAGTGATAACAACTAAAACATGTTTAGTAAAAGGTAATAAATTATAAGAGAATTAATGTATTACCTGAGTGCTCCAGATCCCAGAAAATCACCAAATAGTCTATTTAGTGCCAAGGAGGAAGTGAGAAATAGGAAAAATGTGTAAGCCATCATTTTCATCTTCATAAATTACATGGTTCATAGACTTAAAATTCATTAGGGTCTAAGTCTCTTACACATAGCTTTCAGGACCATTGAAGACCCAAAGCAGAGAAGAGTATATAGTCAGAGAAATTGGCATTAGCTGTTCAAAAAAAAAGGCATAGTTTTCTGCTTATTGAAGTACTTATTCATTACAGCTCTTATATGGAAGCACCTTAGATCCTCATTTGTTGCAGTTAGCTCCAAAGTTGGTGGGATGAACTTCCAAACCCAGCACACGATGCGGGAGGAAGGGATTTATTGAAGCTTACAGATGCAGGGGAAGTTTCATAATGGTGGAAGTAGTTAGTCCCCTTTACAAGTTCATACACAGAGAAAAACCACCAGCAGCACCATAGGTAAGCACACTCCAGAAATCCCAGGCAGAGCTCAAGCACTCTGCATATCTTTAGAAATTCCAGATCTTCCCCCAAGCACACCTCAGGTTGGAGCCTAGGATCCTCCCACAGTGACACATCTTCCAGCCAGGCAGCTGGAAACCCAAGAAGCTTTAATAAAACTCCTGAATCTATTGGGAAACATCCATTTAAACTACCACATCACCGTTAATCATTGTTGGAAGCTGCTCTTTTGATATTGTGATTACACTTATCTGTATTCAAATTAGTTTTTCTGCATTAAATTTGAATAGTACACTTTAAAAGGCAACATTGTTTTCAATGAAGTTTAAACAATTGTAACATATTAAAATAAAATTTATCAATGAAGTGGTTGCAGTGTATTTATCACTACTATTTCAAGGTGAATTTTATATATGTTAAAAGTTTAATATTTTTCTTACATAATTTAATACCTTTGAATATTTATAGTATATCAGTTTTTTGACTGACATAAATTAATCTTCATATCTTCCTTTATCTAAATTATAAAAGTATAGTACATTACTATTTGATAACAGTATTCATAACTACTATCATGCAACATTTTGGTGAAAAGGGAAGTGACTTACTGCTTTTAGTGATACTTATCTTCAAAAGAGATGGATTGAGGTAAATGCTGTTCATAACATTTAAGAAGTTAAAATTTTAAAAATGACACCTTAATCAACTAAATAAAGACAAGTTACCTTACATAAGCATGCTATAGGTGACCGAGTTCCAATGATCTCATTATATAATTCTTCACTTAACAAATGAACATGATGGGACATACATATATTTATCTCTGTGTTACTGTTTCCTTTTTTCTGTTCATTTTTATGAAAGTTTAAAGCAAATTTTTAATTAATTAAAGTACAGAATCTTATAAAACTCACTTTATGCCAGTTTATACATACCAGTTATTTGATTATTGTAGTGACTCCTACAATTAGGAGTAAAACCAATCAACAAGTTTTTCCATTGGAGGCAAAATTTTATGACCTAAAATATACAATTTTCTTGCCGGAGTTTTGAAGACATAAGCATAGGTAATAGAAGAAAATGAAGTTTTATGGATTGTCACTGGATTAAAGAACTGAGATTCTTGTAAACAAAAGTAATTTAAGCCTACCTAGCAAGCAGAGTGACAGTGTATTCCAAAACATTTCACCCTTATATTTGAGTCTATTGTAATTTTCTATACCAGCAGGGTGTCATAAAATTAATAATTTTAAGATTATGTGACAGGAATCTAATCTCATATTTATTTCTTTTTCCTTTTCTATCATTATAAACTAGCAGAGATTCTTATAACTTCCAACAATTTTATCACTTTATGGTATATTTCATAAATTACCCTGTAAGGTTACCTGTACCTTTAGTAATTTTTGGGGAATTAATAGCTTCCTAGATATTTTCTATATTAGTGTGAAGAAATAAAGACCAACACAAAAAGTAAATATGGACACATAAACTAAAGTGAAAGCAATTTAATCAAAATTTTCTTCTCACTTGGTCATCAAGGCCCTGACTCATTCTGCCAGAAAACACCAGTACTGGCAAAGCCATAGTACTCCTTCTAGGTCCCTAGAGTCTCCTTTGGAGAGATGTTAGTTACTTCAAAAAGTATATCCTTGATTAAAGTTTGGCTACCTGCTTGGTCTTAAACACTCAAAGTGAAACATAACCAAAAATAAAGGGACACCTCAAATATTACATGGATCGCCTATTAAGTCTACCAAAAATAAACAGGGACTCAAGAGCTTTCCAAAAGAAATAACGAATAAGGTCTTAAGACATATTGGCCTCCTTTCTAGCAGTTCTAATTCTACAATAAGGAAAGACAATCATAGATATCAGGATAAATGACTCTGACCAAAGGTCACTTAAGTCAAAAGGCTTCCTCATTTTGGTAACAATGTTGAGTCACTCCTAATGTATGACAAAACATCATTATAGTCGAACCATAAAATGGTTTATTACTAAATGAGTCCTGAGTCCAGAAGTATGCTGCACAGCCACAGCCCCTACTTGGACCCAATGACACTGTGGTACCAACCTTTGGTGCAGGTTATCCCACAACGAAGTAAAAAGTAAAGTCTGAGATTTCCTTGGATACAAGGATGGCAAAAACAAACAAGCAACAACAACAACAAACCTTAGACTACCCAGCCAATTTATTGATTTTTTAAAGCACCAATAGACTAAGAATGTTTTTCAATGGTGTGATCACTTAGTCTCAGTTTTCATTCCATCTATTGGCTTAAGAAATATTATATGACATAAAACTCAAAAGGCTTTACATGCCATAGCTAAGGAAATATCCCTTCTAAATACTGAGGTTGAAATGATGACAAAGGCTACTATATAAAATATGGTGTATGTGCCTTTATTAAGGTTCAAAGTTTCCCACATATTCTTGATAACTCTGCTATAATATCTCATCTGCTTTACAAGCCATACAGGAACAGATTAAGACCATGCCATACACTATTCTGGCATTCAGTGAACAGTTCTGGAAAAGGATCTCAGTCAGCTCATGCTTAGATGGTCCTGAGACAATCTAACTCCCTGGCTTCCCTGTAATGCTCTCCAAAGTCTATAAGTTCCCAAGAATAAAGACCCCAAAGGCAATCAATTTGCTTTGTGTCCACTTCCCCTTAACTCTTTATTTATATTCTTTTTATCCAACATTTTCCTTTAGGACTGTCTTTCTGCATTCTACCAATACAATTTTGGGATCCCTTAATTAGTTCCCCCCTCTGGGAGAGAGTCTAGTTACTCGCAATTACTCTACTATTCTGTTCAGTAAAGGACACTTAAAGGTTGACCAGTTACTGTCCTCTTTCCTCTAGCAACAGTTAAGTGTATCTTCTCAAGAGAGGGAGAAATGAGAAGGAGTGAGGTAGCTTTGTTAAGCAGTTAGGGTGACTGAGTCCCCCAAAAAGCAGGAATGTCCTTGGGCTTTGCTGAAGATCAGAGAGGAAGCTAACTTCTCCTTGCCTAGAGGAGTGCCCTAGATATGTTTTTCCAAAAATTACCTGATTCCCTCCTGTTAGCAAGGCCCCCTTTCCTAGAATTTAAATCTAACCCTGAGGGCTTAAGAGATTGCTTAGTTGTTAAGGCACTTGTCAGTAAAGCCAAAAGACACAGGTTTGATTCCCCAGGACTCACATAAGCCAGATGAACAATGTGGTACATGACTCTGGAGTTGCAGCAGCTAGAGGCCCTGGTGTGTCCTTTCTCTCTTTCACCCCTGCTCCCAAATAAATAAGTGGAAATAAAATATTTAAAAAATCTAAACATGACATTGTGGTTGGTCACATTCAGCCTCTGCATGAGTCATTCCCTAGCCCAGACCAATCAACTCTCTCACTGTAATTCACCTGAGCCAGAAGGTAAAATTCACTTCAATAAGGTTATAATTACATTTATGAGGGGAGGGCAAGCTTTCTTATCTGCCAGTTCATCACTCCTGAACCTCCAGTTTCTGGTATGTCTCCCGTAAATCTCAGCCCAGCTAGGTTGAGATGAGGGGAGAACTCCCTTGGCCCCTCTCTAATCATTTCTGCCCTCCACATGGCAGTGACTCTCTGTACTTTCTCTTCTTGCCTCTGCAAATCTTTTCACATTTCTTCTAAGCTCATATGGGCTCTCAGACCACATGGATGTATTCATCTTCCTTCTCTTGGTTTTGTGAAGTTCAGCCATTTGGTCTGCCTTTTAGGAAGTAGAATTTTATGGTACCATTGCCGTTTGTGTCTACATTTGTGTTTCCCACCCCTTTGTTGCCCTCCCCGCCCGCCCCATCCATCCTAGCATCTAGTCCATGAGGTGCTTGCTGGGTATGTAAGGTATCTTGGGTAGATTCAGGTTAGATGTTGTAGATGAGTGAGACTATGTGTATTTTTTTTTTTTTTCTTTTTCTGTGATTCGGTAAGTTCACTGAGAATGATCTGTTCCAGGTTCAACCATTTTTCCTCAAATTTCTTTGTGTTGTTTTTTCTTACTGCTGTATAAAATTCCATTGTGTAGATATACCACCTCTTAGTTATCCATTCTTCTAGTGATGGACATCTGGGTTGATTCCAGCTTTTATCTATTACAAATTGGGCCACTACAAACATGGTTGAGCAAATCTCTCTGGCCTGTGGTTTGAAGGTTTTAGGGTAGATGCCCAGTAAGGGTATAACTGGGTCTGTTGGTATCTCTATAGTCAGCTTTTTCAGGAGTCTCCATATTGTTTTCCAAAGTGGTTGTACCATCCTACATTCCCACCAACAGTGAATGAGTGTCCCTGCTTCTCTACATCTTCGCCAGCATTTATTTTCATTTGATTTTTTTGATGTTTGCTGTCCTTATTGGGGTAAGGTGGAATCTCATAGTTGTTTTAATTTGCATTTCTCTGATGATTAGGGATGATGAACATTTTCTTAATTGTGTGTTTGCCATTTGTGTCTCTTCCTCTGTGAACTGCCTGTTCAACTCTGTGCCCCATTTTGTGAGTGGGGTGTTTGTCTTCTTATTGATTAGAATTCTGAGTTCTTTGTAAATTCTAGAGATTAGGCCTCTATCACTTGGATAACCTGCAAATATTTTCTCCCATTCTGTGAGTATTCTATTGGCTTTGCTTATTATATGCTTATCTGTAAAGAAACTCTTCAGCTTCATATGATCCCATTGGTTGAGTGACTGTTTAAGAATGTGAGCCACTGGGGTTTTGTTCAGTAAGTCTTTTTCCATTCCTATATCATGGAAAGTACTTCCCAAATTTTCCTCCAGTAGTATTCGAGTTTCTGGTCTTATTTTGAGGTCTTTGATCCATTTGGATTTGAGTGTAGTGCATGGTGAAATATGTGGATAAAGTTTTAGTTTCCTACATGTGGTTATCCAGTTTGTCCAGCACCATTTGTTGAAGATGCTATCTTTTTTCCAGTCTATATTGTTTGGGCCTTTGTTGAATATCAAGTAGCTATAGTTGCTTGACCCAAAATCTGGGTCCTCAAGTCTGTTCCATTGGTCTATACACCTGTTTTTATGCCAGTACCATGCAGTTTTTATTACTATGGCTTTGTAGTATAGCTTTAGATCAGGTATGGTGATGCCACCAGAGGTATTTCTTTTGCTGAGGATATGTTTGGATATGCAAAGCCTTCTGCCTTTCCATATGAAATTTGAGATCTTTTTTTTTTTTTTTTTTTTTTCTGTCTCTGTGAAGAACACTGTAGGGATTTTAATTGTAATTGCATTGAATCTGTATATTGCCTTTGGTAGAATTGGCATCTTCACAATGTTGATTCTGCCTATCCAGGAGCATGGGAGGTCTTTCCATTGTCTCAAGTCCTCCTCATTTTTTTTTTTTTTTTTGAGGGGTTTTGTGTTTTAGTTGTATTTACCTTTCACTTCCTTGGTTAGCGTTATTCCAAGGTATCTTTTTTTTTTTTTTTTTTTTTTTTTGCTGTTGCTATTGAAAATGGGACCATGTCCCTTATTTCTTTATCTGTATCTTTGACATTTGCATACAGAAATGCTACCGATTTTGTGCATTGATTTTGTATCCTGCTACTTTGCTATAGGAGTTAATCACCTTCAGGAGTTTTGGGATGGAGTCTCTCAGGTCTCTTACATATACAATCATGTCATCAGCGAATAGAGCTAACTTAACTTCTTCCTTTCCAAATTGTATCCCTTTTATTTCCTTCTCCTGTCTTATTGTTTTGGCTAGGACTTCCAGAACTATATTGCAATGCAGAGGTGAAAGAGAACATCCCTGTCTTGTTCCTGATCTTAATAGGAATTCCTCCAGTCTCTCTCCATTAAGTATTATTTGGGCCTTTAGAGCTTTGTATATTGCCTTTTTTATGTTAAGATGTGAACCAGCCATGCTGATTCTCTCCAATGTTTTGATCATGAAGTGATGTTGTATCTTGTCAAAGGACTTTTCTGCATCTATTGAAATGATCATGTGTTTTTTATGTTTAAGCTTGTTTATGTGGTGTATTACATTGACAGATGTTCATATGTTGAACCACCCTTGTGTTCCTGGGATAAATCCCACTTGGTCAAGGTGGATAATGCTTTGGATGTGTTGTTGGATTCGGTTTGTGAGTATTTTGTTCAGGATCTTTGCATCTATGTTCATTAGGGAAATAGGCCGGTAGTTTTCTTTTCTTGTAGCATCTCTGCCTGGTTTTGGTATTAGGGTGATACTAGCTTCATAGAAGAAGTTGGGTATATTTCCCTGTTCTTCAATTGTGTGGCACAGTTTTAGGAAGATTGGTTTGCGTTCTTCCATGAAGGTTTGATAAAATTTGGCTGAGAATCCATCTGGCCCTGGACTCTTCTTTTGGGGGAGGTTTTTTATTACTTTTTCAATCCTCTTGAGTGTGATGGGTTTATTGAGGTGATTAATCTGCTCTGAGTTTAGCTTTGGTAGATGGTATGCATCCAGGAATTTATCCATCTCCTCCTGGGCTCTAGCTTAATGAGAATCCAAGGTAACCTGGAGCATTGGCCAAGCAGCCGGGGTTTTTATTCTCTCTTGCCAAAGCCTCCTATCTACTGCCTGACAGGGGTGCCAAAGTTGCCTGAATTCTCACCCAGTAACGCACCACATCTGTTTGCCTTCAAGCTTGGAAATGGACTGAGCTAGCAAGCCCTGAAGCTGCCCAAACTCTGGCTGGGAACACTGGGACCTGCAAACAGTCTGCGCTCTCCTGCCACAGGGGAATAGGGGAGTGGGGGGTGGGCAGCAACAGACAGGTAGGTGATGGCACCTGAGCTGGCGCTAGTGACTCAGTGTAGGCTTGTGTGGCCCTTGCTGTGGGACTGGGCCTGCTGCATGTGCAATTGTAGTGCAGAGGCAGCTGCAGCGGTCACGGGATCAGGGCACAGTGGAGGCTGGCCATGGGCATGCGAGTGGAGCACAGCAGCAGGGGGTCTGGCGGCCGCCTGAGCACAGCGGTGGTGGTCCCCGTGGGCGTGTGAACTGAGCACAGCCTGGCAGGCCGGCATGTGCGATCAGAGCACAACGGCGGAGGTTGCCCCGGGTGTGGAGATCCCCATGGGTGTGCGAACAGAGCCCAGTGGTGGAGGTCCCCACGGGTGAGCAATCGGAGCACAGCGCAGCGGGCTGGCAGGCATGCCATAAGAGCACACCTGCTTGGGGCTCGGGGCGCAGCAGCTGTATGGGGGGGGGGTAGACTACCCATCCGAGAGGGGATCTGCTATTCCCTGTTTTTCCCCACTCTGTGCCCTCCCACTGGCAAGAAGACCCTGATAACCCTTAATTTCTCGCCTTTCTTTCCCCAGTATTTGCAGCGCAGCTAGGTGGTCACCATCTTGGCTGGAAGTTTCGGTTTCATACTTTCCTAAACAAACAAATAAATAATTAAAACAAGTCCTTTCAAAATTCTTGTTTAAGTGCATTTATAATTATTATCGATAATGTTTTCCCTACAGCCCATCATTCAATATTTCTCATGTACATTACAGTTCTTTAGTATCAACATATTTTGACAGAACAAGAGAGTACATTGTGCTAGATAGTGGATATGGTTATAATTCCTCTGTAGGCTTTGTGAAGAGAAACAATGAACAATCCATAATGTACTCAATAGTTGAAACATCTCTTGTCAAAATTTCTCATCAATTAAATTGTGAAAATAAGGGTGACTATCTATTCTTTCAGGATAGGATTTATTTACATTACAAATGATTTTCATTAAGAATAATGTCAAGTCTCTCTACTAATATAAATTATAAAGACTCTTCCTGCTTACAGTGTGCAGCCCCACATAGAGGTCAGTTGAAGAATCACATGAACAAGTGCTACCGAAAATAAGCTCAACACAGGTATGATAAGCATTAAGTGACATAAATATTTCTACTTTGTAACCTTCACAAACCCATCACAGGTTGGCAACCATGCCTTTAAACAAAACAAAAACAGATGCCCATCCTATTAGATGAGGGTCCAATCGTTATGATCTTATTTAATCTTATATCTCTTAAAGAGCATTTCTCTCAACAATGTCATATTGGAAATTAGAAATTAAATATGAAAATACATAGTTCTACAGTAAGTGAAGTTTCTCTTAAGCTTTTTTGTGATACCACTTATACTTGTCAAACTCAAAAATGACAGAAAATAGATTCTCCATGTTGTTAAGAGATTTAAAAAATTTTTGTTCATAACTTACAAAAATTTGTTACAAGTATTTTCTGAAAATTCAAAAAAGATTACAAAATAGACAACCAGATTATGTCTAGGAATATATAGTTTAGGTAAAACTTAGTTTTAAGAGATTCTCTACTTACCATTTCACTGAAGTTTTCTTGAAACTTTTGTAATGAATAATGGATTTTAATGACTATTGTGCTAAATGTTGTGATAATTTCTCTGACAAAAACATCCATGAAATAGGAAATCTTTTTGTAAGATTCTTAAAGAACTAATGCTTTCAGATAGAAATATTTCATGTTATATAAGAAGAAAGTGAATTCATTTTTATTTTGATGCTAATAATTTTAGGATGTAATAAAAAGAAATTATTTTTAAATGTCTATTTAGACAAGTCTGTGTTTTCCTCTTTCATGGAATACATGTACAACAATGAATACAGGAAAATGACTTTGTAGATAATCTTTACTATATTCAGCAAGAGTGAAAATTTATGTATCCTTATCAACAAAGTTGTTGAACTTCATTGTAATTCTTAGAATTATAGAATTTAATTATATATTATAAATCAGAATTTCAGGGTTTGGAAATAATTATTTCTATGAATTTTGAGTTTACTAGTTTAGAAAGAAAAGAAAGTCACTGAAACTTGCTTGTAGAATAATTGATATAATTTTATAAGTTTGAAAAAATCACAAAAGTATAGGTGTTACAGTCAGGTTCTCATTGCTGGTAGAAATCACCCAACCAAGAACAGCTTATGGGGGGAAAAGATGTTTATGCTGGTTTACAGGCTCAAGGGGGAAGCTCCGTGATTGCAGGGAAAACAACAACATCAACAACATGTGCAGAGGGTGGACATCACCCCTTGGCCAACATAAGGTGGACAATAGCAACAGGAGTGTGTGCCAAACACTGGCAAGGGGACACTGGCTATAATATCCATAAGCCCACCCCCAACACACTGCCTACAGGAGGCATTGATTTCCAAATCTCCATCAGCTGGGAACCTAGCATTCAGAAGACCTAAGTCTATGGGGCACACTTGAATCAAAACATCACATTCTGCCCCTGCCCCCCATAAACTGATAACCATCCATGATGTAAAATGCAATGCATTCATCCAACTTCAGAAGTTCCCATATTTTTTATCAATCCTAATGATATAATAACATCCCCATACTCCAAGGTCTTTTAACTGACCCATAATTCCCAAAACTCCCCACAAACCTCATAATGGCACAGAATAAACATTCACACTGCAAAAGATGATATTGGGCATAGAAAAGAAATATTCAGCCAATACAAGATTTAAAACAACCAGGGCAATGAACAAACTCTATAGCTTCAAGTCCAACAATTTTTCCAATGACAAATTGCCAAGTTCGACAAGTCTAACCAGTGACAAGTGTTGGAGTTCCAATTCTGCCCTTCCAGCTAAACTACTCACAGTCCTGGATTTTTTTTTATTTTTTATTTTTTTTATGAATTAGTTTTGTATTCAGCAAATACAAATACAAGTTTGGTATCATTATTAGGCTCATCCATGACCTACCCCCTACCCTTGGCCCCTCCTTGTTGAGGTATATGGGTCATGCATTGTGAAGTTAGCCCACACTTAATGGGTAGGAGAAATGTCTCTGCATATCATGACCCAACATGTGGCTCTGACATTCTTTCTGCCCCCTCTTCCACAAAATTTCCCTGAGCCATGTTGGGTTCATTTTTGGTCTGCTTCAGTGATGAGGTGCTGGGGGCCTCTGGATCTCTGGCTCTCTGATTTGGTAGGAGTTGATTTTTCTCTGTGTTGATCTCCTTCCCCCTTGTGCTGGTACCCGGTTCACCAGGGAAAGAGCACCCTTTCTTGTTTTGCCAATTTTTCTTAGTTTCAGCTGGGGCCCTTTTGAGGTATGATGGGGTGGCTCTCTCCTTAGGATCTACATCTATCTGAAAAAGAGAAGCAGATTCTCCAACAGAGAGTAAGTTAGCACCAGGACAAATGAGATAAACCTTACTTTTTTTAATAGAGAATTTAATAGGTCCTAGAAATTTTCATCTGGGGCTAGCAGCTTTCCTTAGCAGCCCTCTCTCATGGTTCCAGCATCTCCACTGGGTCTCCATTACAATTTGCAGTTCATCCTCATGGCCCCATGGGGTCGCCATACAAGCACCAGCAAACCTGCTTTACACTGCCCATGGACATTTCCAAAACATAAGTCCATGTTGGAAACTCAATGGCCCTCTTTTTCCTGTATTTCTTATACTCCATAATACCAGCTAGGGATCCATTTTGTTAATCCAGGGGGAACTTTGAAGAAAAGGACACTCCTTGAGCACTCAGGCCTCTTCAAAAGAGTCTACATTCTTCATGTTGCCCCATCGCAGGTCAGCTGGCCAATCTCAAAAATTGTAATCTCTCAATTGCAGGTGAATGGACAGTTCCTTCAAAGAGTTTTCTTTATGTGTCATAGTCCTCTGCTTACACCAGTTCATTTCTAGACAAAGCAACCCTGCACAACTTCTCAGGAAATGGGCATAACAGTAAGCTTTTCACACAAATTGCCTCTAGCCCAGTCCAAGCAAAGCTTTTTCTCACCCTCAGAATCCAAACCTCACAGTCCATAGTCCTTAGTGCATTCAGGTCTTTCAACTATGACCAGAATAATCCACCAAACTGTATTTATAGCACTGCAAGGCATCATTTGGGCCAAGGTTTCAAATCCTCCCACATTCCTCTTGAAAATCATCTCCAAAAGGCCAAAGCCACACAGTCAGATGTCTAGCAGCAACCCCACTTAACTGTTGCAATCAGGTTTGCATTGATGGTAGAAATCACCCAACCAAGTGCAGCTTGTGGGAAAAGAGAGTTTATTTTGGCTAACAGGTTTGAGGGGAAAGCTCCATGATGGCAGGGACATCAACCCCTGGCCAACATCAGGTGGACCATAGCAACAGGAGAGTGTACCAAATACTGGCAAGGGAACACTGGCTATACTACCTATTAACCTGCCCGCACACTCTGCCTACAGGAGGCATTAATTCCCAAATCTCCATCAGCTAGGAACCTAGTATTCAGAACACTTAAGTTCATGGAGGACACCTGAATCAAACCACCACACTAGAGCTATGTACTTATCCTACTTTATGCTTCTTTCCCATTCTTCCTTAAAGAAGATGAAATGTAAATAATGTTAATCACTTTACATAAAAGAAATCAGGGTGATAATAAAGGTATAGACATAAAAACTAGAATCAATGACATCAAATCACACATTTTAAAAATTATTATATTTTTAAATTAAGATACTTGTCTGTTTACTTACCCATAAAAATGATTGTTTTGCAGATTGAATAGCTTAGTACTTAGTCCAAAAGGTACTTAAGATTGTTCTTGGCAATCCTGTCATTAAGTTATATAAATAAATTGTAAGCTAGAAAATAAATACAGTAATCTTCTTAAATAAAAGTAAAAGTTATTTAGCTATAAATATTTCATAAACTAATTTCAAGAAAATCTTTGTTGCATATCTAATAGTTTTCTAGTAGATATTTTTTAATACTTTTAAATAAGAAGAATTGCCAAGAAGTATACTACATATGCAGATGTAAGTGTGTGTTTGTATATGTGCACACATGTGCATACAAACTTGAAAACTCATAAAACTATTAGAATTAAAATTGCAGAAACTTGTTTTGTGTGATAAAATTAAAATTGCACACTAAGCACAGGAGATACTATATTATTCATTGACTAAAATGGGCACATAAACTATTAAATCACAAAAAGATTTTGACTTGAATTATGTTGTACTATGAATTATTAAATATGAGTAGATGCATATTGTCTGAGGTCATAAGTATAAATTCCAGAGACAAAGTATAGCAGATTGTTATAAGAATACAATGAAGAGGGCTGGAGAGATGGCTTAGCGATTAAGCGCTTGCCTGTGAAGCCTAAGGACACCGGTTCGAGGCTCGGTTCCCCAGGTCCCACGTTAGCCAGATGCACAAGGGGGCGCATGTGTCTGGAGTTCGTTTGCAGAGGCTGGAAGACCTGGCGCGCCCATTCTCTCTCTCTCCCTTTATCTGTCTTTCTCTCTGTGTCTGTCACTCTCAAATAAATAAATAAAGAATTAAAAAAAAAAAAGAATACAATGAGGAGAGAATAATGGATCTAGTAAAATAACATGAGGACTGAATTTAAGGTCCCAGGTTTGATTCCCCATTACCCAGATAAGCCACGTATACAAGGTGGCATATGCATCCAGAGTTCATTTTCAGTGGCTAGAGGCCCTGACATGCCCATTCTCTCTTTATATGTCTATATTTCTCAAATAAATAAATGAATTAAATATTTAAAGAGAAACTTGAAATATAGTGAGTCGATATTTCAACTTAAAATATTTCAACTATAAAAATTCAAAAGGGAAGAGAAAGCTATGCATGGAAACAGAAGGAACCGTACAGTGAAAAATTTAGCATAGATTAATGTACTAGAAGACAAAAATAGGTAATATATGAAACTACAATAAAATTTATTGAAAAATATCAACAATACTGATAAACATTAATGTAAAATGACAAAAAATACAGATAGAAGATGAGGAGAAATTCAGAAACATAGAATGACATAGATAGGAGACACAGATTACTAACACACAAAAAAAGTTGCATTTGAGCAAGGCTTTTAGAAATTTAAAGGAATTATGTTGAAAAGAGGTTTTTGTTGTTGTTATTGGGAACTTTAAGCCATCAAGACTGGAAAATTGGATGAAATGAACACATTTCCAGAAAGACACAAATTATTCAAACTTATTTAAGAAGTAGGAAATGTTAATAATTCTGTAAGTAATTTATTTGGAATTAAAATTAAATTTAAAAGGCAACATATTTGGCTGGGGAGAAAGTTCAGTCTATAAAGTACTTGCTCTCCAAGCCTAAGGACTTGAGTCCCCTGAGTGCACTAAAGATTCTGAATGCCATAGCATATGCTTTTAATACCTGCACAGGTTAGATGAAGACAAGAAGATTCCTGGGAATCATTGGCTAGAGAGCCTAGACTAATAGGCTAGCCAGAGAACAATGATCGACTCTATCTCAGAAAAGGATGGACAGAGAAGAATGACACTAAGTTTTATTTTGGATTCTACATGCATGTGAGCACATGACACCTGAAACACATTTATCCACATGCATATGAATACATGCACACACATGCATATACAAATATATACATTAACATGCAATAGAAGTACCATCCAACCCAGTATACTTAGAAGTGAAAAACTCACAAAGATTAAGAAAAAAAGGAAGTCAGAGTATGCTTTCAAATTCATTTTGAGACTAGTATTACTCTTATTCAAACATCAAAAACATCAAAAAAACTACAAGACCATATCCCTCATTAATATAGTTCCAAAAGACTCCAACAAAGTGTAATGCATTTGTAAGTATATAAAAAGAAGCATGCAGGAGGACTTCCAGTCAAGATGATGATTGCCTAACCGCTGCACTTCCCCAGGAAAGAAAGATCGAGGTAGATCCCAAGGAAAAAACCACCCTATCATACCTCAAAAGGGCACCAGCTGAAACTGAGAATAATTGGCGAAACAAACAAGGGTGCTCTTTTCTTGGTGAACCTGGTACAAGCACAAGGGTGAAGGAGATCAACACAGAGAACAATCAACTCCTACCAAATCAGATATCCAGAGACACAGAGGCTCCCAAAACTTTACACCGAAGCAGACCCAAAACACAACATGGCTCAGGGAAATTTTGTGGAAGAGGGAGAGGAACGAATGTCAGAGCCACACATTGGGTCATGACAGGAACAGACATTTCCTCCTACCCATAAGTGTGGGCTAACTCCACAATGCATGACCCATATACCTCAACAAGGAGGGAAAGGAGGAGGTGGTAGGACATGGAGGAGGCTAACAATGGAACCAACTTGACTGTATTCACTGAGTACATCAACAATTAATAAAAACAAAGAAGCATGCAGTATGATTATTTAAAATTAACACTAAGAATGCATCGCTTTTATAAAGTTCCAAAATAATTCAATGAAGTATGTCATATTTATAAAGGTAAAGTTATACTATTGTCTCAATAGACAAAGAAAAAGTTTTTTTTTTTAAATTCCAACTCACATTTATGATTAAAAATTTAAATCATCTCAGTAAATATTATTAATAAGGAATATCCTTCACCTTTCTAAAGGCAGTCTGGAAAATTTACAGATTACATAATATTTAGTGGTGAAAGAAAACATTTCTCCACAGTGACTGACACTAAAGCAATGATGTATATCCTTGCCACTGTCTTTGTGTTTAATGATATATTGGATGTAATATCCAACATTGCCAAATGCAAAAAGAAAGAAAGAAGAAGCAACCATAATGGGCAATAAAAAGTGGTATCTTAGTCCCTCATGGAAATGTACTTTATGTAGAATATAGAATCTCCAGAATACACATATATAAAAGAACTCCTGGAACTAATAAATTATTTAAGTATGGATATGGTCTCTATTCATTCATGAAAATGATAATGTTTATTAGGAGTAGCATTGAACAAAATAAAGAACCAAATAAGCGACCCATTCTGGAGACTGATGGGATAGTTCAGTGGCTAAAGAGCTTGCAGGCATAAGTACCAGAGTTCAGATCCCCAGTCCTCACATAAAAGTTGGAGGTTGTGTCAGGCTTCTGTAATCTCTAAGTAATTGCAGTGAGGAGAAGGGAGGTAGACACAGGAGAATTTCTGAGAAGGTATGGACCACCAAGCTTGGCAACTGGAGTGGTGAACAAGAGATTTTGCCTCAACAAAATTTGAAAGCAAGCAGCAACCACCAAATGAGCATACATAATATATACATACACACATGCCTAAAAAAGCTCACAATTTCACTGAGTATAGCATGAAAAGAATACAGTAAATAAATATGGCAGAAGTAGAAGACTTGTGTACTTAAAACTAAAAAATGTTGATAAAAAATTAAGATATACAAAATAGAAACGTTATATTTTTAAAATAGAAAAATCAGTATTATCATGATAGCAATAGTAATCATTCTTAAATAAAACCACAGTATTGTAATGACAATTTGAAGTACTATCAAGAGTAAATTAGGAGATACCCAGATAACAGATAATAATTTTTTTATGGGTGCATTTTAAGTAGATTGACATTCATATTGTTGCTCTCTGGGAAGGTCCACTATAACCCTGTGTAGGAGGACACCCTCTGATAGGCTGAGAGACTATACAAGCAAAAGCAGAAGAAAGGCTAACTCTGTCTCATTTTCTTAAGTTGAACCATTCTATTTCTTGCCTTTAGACATCAGTACTTCAGGTTCTCCTGCCTTTGGGACCTGGGACTTAAGATTTTCAGGCTTTTTGCTAGGATTAAAAGGGATACCACTCAATAAATAAAAATATAAATAAAATAAATACATAGAAATATTTATTTTTATTTTTTAAATATTTTATTTATTTATTTTTGAGAGAGACACAGAGGACGAGGCAGAGAGAAAGAGAGAATGAGCACCCCAGGGCCTCCAGCCACTGCAAACAAACTCCAGATGCATGCACCCCTTGTGCATCTGGCTTATGTGGGTCCTGGGGAATTGAACCAGGGTCCTTAACTGTTAAGCCATTTCCCCAGCACAGAAATATTTATTTTAATATTTATTTTCATATATATTTATAAAGTTTTTAAAGACAAACTTGACTAATTGTAGTGTTGGTTCAACCTTGTGAAAAATATCAGTAGACAACTTTGCAGAACACTAAAATTAGGGTTTGCAATAGTCAGTATAAATACCAGCAGTTAAAAATTTACTGAATATTTAAAATATCAACGAGGGCAAATATTGTCCCATTAAAACAGCAACGTTTCCCCATACTTATGCATCTCAGTCAAATGCCCATACTTGTATAGCAGCCTTGTGAATTAATCTTATTGTAAGAGACTTGAGCTATAAAATACAGAAATATCAAATATTATGATATTTATATTTTAAGAAGATTTAAATGGAATATTTTTTGTTAATTTTTATTTATTTAGTTGAGAATGATTAAAAAAAGTTGGAAAAAGGGAGAATGGGCACAGCAGGGCCTCCAGCCAATGCAAATGAACTCCAGATGCATGTGCCTCCTTATGCATCTGGCTAACGTGGGTCCTGGGGAATCAAGCCTCAAACTGGAGTCCTTAGGCTTCACAGGCAAGCACTTAACTGCTAAGCCATCTCTACAGCCCTAAATGGAATACTGTAACACTATAAGTATGAAGTCAAAAGTTTTTGGAGGACTAAGTGGTATAGTTTTGAGTATTTGTATACTTATTTCTCAACAGAATGATTGTGAGCTCACAGTCTTAAAATAGATAATGATTACTAATGAAACAATTTAATGTTAAGAGAGTTTTCTTTTTCTGTAGCATGCATTTTTGCTCTTGTGACAGAAAAGCTAAATATTAGTTAAAGGAGTAATTATTAATTACATTGCTGATAAAAATCACCATCATAAGATATGAATGCTTCTCATTATTCATGCTACATTTTACTGTTTTACATTAGCATCTATTTATCAGAGGAAGAGTCCTCTGATAAATGTATTTTATAAACATTCCAGAAAATGTTGAGTTTCTGGCAAGTCTAAATATTATTAGCTACAGATTTTTTTGTTTCAGCTGAATTTCTGTGATATTCAGCTGGAGGCAATTACAAGTATTAATCTTGAGCAAATGTACTAAAATATCTCTATGTAAGAGAGATGCTTTAAATTAATTATATGTACACATTGCACTAGTTGGTAAAGCCATCACAAATTTAAATGCATTTTAGTGGCTTCTGAAATCTTTTGCTTCACAGAGGTTTTACAGGTTAATTACGAATAGAATGCTAAGATAAATATTTAATAAGACAAATATTTAATCAGTACTTAAAGATCTAAATTACATGTCTAATCTTTGTACACATACTATATAAATATACTTTCATTTTGTGCTTCTTAGAATACTTCCCAATGAGTCTTAAGAGGCATAGTTTTCAAAGTATGTGACAGAAAGTAATAAATAATATATTATCTGTGAAAACATTTTTAAAATGTATTTTAAAGTGTATTATTTATTTATTTATTTGAAAGAAAGAGAAAGTGATACACAGACAGAATGGTCATGCCAGGGCCTATAGTTACTGCAAAGGAAATCCAGATGCATTAAGATGCTTGCTCTGTGAAGCCTAAGGACACAAGCTCACTTCTCCAGGTCTCAAGTAAACCAGATGCACATGGTGGCACCGTGCATCTGGACTTCATTTGCAGTGGCTAGAGGCCCTTGTGTGCCCATTCTCACTCACTCTCTCTCTCTCTCTGTGCCTCTCTCTCTTTCTAGTAAATAAATAAATAAATAAATAAATATTTAATAAAAAAGACATCTAGATGCATGTGCCTCCTGTGTATCTGGCTTACATGGGTTCTGGGGAATCAAACCTGAGTCCGTAGGCTTTGCAGACAAGCACTTGTTGCAGTCATGTTTGCATTGCTGGCAGAAATCACCCAACCAAGAGCAGCTTGTGGGGACAAAAAGGTTTATTTTGACTTATAGGTTCGAGGGGAAGCTCCATGATGGCAGGGTAAAATGATGGCATGAGTAGAGGGTGGAAATAACCTCCTGGCCAACATCAGGTGGACAACAGCAACAGGAGAGTATGCCAAACACTGTCAAGAGGAAGCTGGTTCTAATATCATAAGCCCACCCCAACAATACACTTCCTCAGGGATGTTTTAATTTCTAAATTGCACCATCTGTGGACCTAACATTTAGAACACCTAATTTTATGGGGAGTAACTGAATCAAAACAACATAGTCCCTGAACTGCTCAGCCATCCTTTCAGCCCTACAAAAACATTTTTATTTTAATACATTAAATGATAAAATACTGGAGTTTATTTTATATTTATTTATTATGTATTTGCAAGAAGAAGAAGAGAGAGAAAAAATAGACACCCAAGGGCTTATCAACCAATGTAATCTAACTGCAGATGTATGTATCACTTTGTGCATCTGGCTTTATGAGGGTACTGGGGAATTGATCCCAGATAATCAGACCTTGCAGGCAAGGCTTTTAAATGCTGAACCATCTATTTGGCTCTGCAGCGTATTTTAAAATACAAGCATGTGATTTTGTTTACCTACTTAAAATTAAGATACATAATTTAATAAAGTGTATCAATTTATTTAAAATACAAACTGCTTATATTTCCATAACTTTTTATGTACAAACATATTGTGGGATAAACTTAAAGCAGGCAAGCATGTAAAGATTTATTTTAAAGTATTTATGTTTATTTTAGGTAAAGATATAGTTGTTATAAAAGATTGGGGAAGAATTAGCTAAATCACACTATTCATGAAAAATCTACTTAAATGATGATTATTCTATATAAAGTGTGTGTTAGGGAGGGAATGATTACATATGCATTTTATCAAAAAGAATGGCTTTAAATGTAAAATATACTTAAAGTATATAGTGTCTTTTAATGGCATTTCAAAGTTAAATAAATTGCTGGGCTTGGCTGATTTTTATTAAACGACCAGATTTTAGTGAGATGCTCTCCTGGGTTGTCAGTAATCCACAGGTCAGTTAAGGTGGGCTGGTCAATCATAAATGCTCTAGGCATTGTTGCCTGCATAAAGAATGCTAATAAAATTATGGCTGCATCTGTGATGGGCCTCCAGTGTGCACAATGACAGGTGCAGTCTCTCTGTGCCCTTGATTCTGCCACTGGGTTCCTAGGAAAGCTGCTGAGGTGAGCACTCGGCCAGCAGAATGCTCACTTATTTCTCATGTTTCAAACAAGAGTTCAACCTTGAGCTGACAGTTAAAAAGAATAATATCTCATGGATTCCAAACAACAAAAGTTCAGCATTTTCCTCAAAGTAACCTTAAAACAATCTTTGACTCACAAATTCAGAAATGTGGGATAGTACTCAAGCAAGGTCCTTGCTGTGTTAATTAAAATAACATCTTCAGGGAAATTATTATTCCCCATAAAACTAGATGAATGAATTCAAAAGCCGAAGATTCAGTTTATATTATAATTATTGATTTCAATTATAAATTTTCATAATTCTTTGTGTACGTGCAGGGCTCTCTGTTTCTTCCGGCAACACACCCACATCCCACATAGAACATTGTCTTACAGCCTTTATGTAGCTGTCATCTAAAGCCAAATCACGCTTGCAAGTTTAATGAAAGAAAGAAAAGAAAATACCTACTTGAGTTTTCACAATGCATTTAGTATAAAACACAGCTTAACCTGAAAAACTCCCCTCATCTCTAGGTGAACAAAAAGGCAGGGGTTTTATAAAAGTATCTGTATTCAAGTGAAGTGACTATTAATGCTACAACTGTACAACTGTGTTGGCAACAGCAAATTATAGAAAATAATTTTTGGTTAAAATCCAGTTTTAAGATTTATAATGTAACTGCATTTTTGCCAAAAGAGTCAAAGAAGGAAATTTAGAAGGGACTTGAATTTTATCAATGGATTCTCTACTCCTTAACCTATGAGAAAAACCAATGATCAGAAAGATCAAAGGAGCTTCCCAAATTCATATTGTTTATAAAAAGCAGTATTTATGAGGAATGAATTTGTACTTAAAGAACAAATATAAATAGGAATTACAGGCTGTGTAGAAGGAATATTTCTGGCAGAATTGTTACATGAAGTTATTGATGGCAGTGGTGTGATGTGTTGTTTATTGATGTTGCTTATTCATATTCTGCTTTGTTTCCTTGAGATAGAGTCTTTCACTGAACCTGGAGGTGCTATTTTTAGTCATTCAGGTTGGCCAGTGAGCCCCAGGTTATTTTGTCTTGGGTGGGGTTACAGGATGGAGATTTCAGATGTACATGGATACACCTGGCTTTTTACATAGGTGCTGCGTATTGAACTTAGGGCAAATGAGACACTCTGAGGCTTTTCCAGGTCTTCATGCTTGTGTGCCAAGTGCTCTTAAATGCTGAGCTAACTCTGCAGCATAGAACTATATATTTTTAAAGATAAGACACAGAGACTGAGAGATGTCAGCAGAGGTATGACAGGGAAGCTGAAATAGCTAAAGCCATTGTTGACCAATGTATTCCACAGTGACTGTCTGCCAAACACCATACATTAGAAAAAAAAAATTAAGATATATTTTGTTTCATTTTTGCTTTTGTTTTTCCATGTGGCAACTGACATTTTAAAAAAGTACTTTTTTTTTTCAAGTTAGGGTCTCTCTAGCCCAGGCTGACATAGAATGGACTATGTAGTCTCAGGGTAGCCTTAAATTTATGGCAATCCTCCTACCTCTAGATCCTGAATGCAGGGATTAAAGGTGTGGACCACCATACCAGGCAAAAGAGGTACTTTGAATTGCACAATTTAATCTACCACTAATGTTGTACCAGCACATTTATAATATAGAAAAAAAAAAAACATGATGAAGACAGACTGATCATGTAATAATGAGTAATTGAAATTCTGGTCAAAATAGTATCCACCTCACTGTGCCTCACCTTGCGGGGAAGGAAAGACAAGATCTTTGGGGTTATTTTGTGTTCTTAGGAGTTTGCAGATCCTAGTAGACCTCCAGTGGGGCGCGGGGGTTGGGGGTACAGAGGAGCAAAGTAGGGAGTTGGCTGATTCCCATGCTCTTGAGTAGTCCACAAGTCCCTAAACCCCTCAAGCAGCCATTTCAGCTGGAGTCTCAGCTGCTGCTTCTCTACGCATGGACCCAGAGCAGCTGGCTAGTGCTCCCCTTACCTCCCTTCTTTGTTTTTCCCATGATACTGCTTTCCCACCCACCACCCCTCCTGCACATCCTGCAGACTACTCGGATCCAAGCCAGTAGGCTATTGTTTAATCCTCCCTCCCACTTCCCACCACTCCACCCGACTGCTGCCCTTCCCCCCAAATGACACCTGACCACAGCTTGTTACACAGCGCCAATGGTCCCACTGTCCTATTCCCTCACGCCTCATCATCACAGAACCACCAGGCAATCCCATCCTTTCCCCTTCCTCAGCCCAACCGCAATGCCAGCCTACTTTGCTTCATTCCCCACTATACCCAGTCCCCTTAGGCCACCAGACCACACAATCCCATAGCCCCAACCAAGAACCAACAAACTTACCTAATCACAGAAAGATAACGGTTACATGGTCTCACTCATCTGTGGCTCCTAGCCTGAATCTTCCTCAGATGTCGACATACATATTAGGCATCTTGAGGGCCAGACAATAGGGAGAGTGGGGCAGGAGAAGTAGGTAAGGGAGGGAGGAGAACAGAAAACTAGACCCAAAAGGAAATGGTACCATAAAAATCCTACATGCTGAAAGACAGACTAAAAAGAATCTTCATCAGGTCCTTAGAGAGAACACCTGAATCAAAGGGCCCTGGAGACTGTATGATGAAGACCAACCTTAATTTTCTCCTGTTCCTATCTCCCCCTCTCTCTCTCCCTCTCTTTTATTTCTTTCTATTTTATATTACTATTTTTTTCTTCCTTATTTTCCCTTGGTGCTGGCTTGAACCTCCTAGTACCAGGATTTGGTTAACATCTACAGTGAGCTGTTGACCAGATAGTCCTACAAAGCTCCAAAAGAAGAAAGATTTCTGTCAGAGCACTTGATTACCCACCAAAGGTTAATGGTAAGACCCTACTTCCAAAGACACTGTATGTTGTTGGTACAGAACATGGAGCAACCAGGCTGGTATTTGGAAGAGAGTCAATTCTCATACAGTTAGCTTATCTGGTGTCAGAAGGTGCTACATGAGCAACTGTGGGGAAATGACTAACATCTGTCCAAAAAACTTGTGGTATAAACTGCTTAGCAAACAGCCTGATGTAATGTTCACCCCAGTGCAATAGTGGCACACAGCCATGGTTGGTAACCAACTGCTTTTGAATTTGCTAATGGGAACACATGGCAGAATAGAACCAATAGCTGGAACTGGGAAACAAGTCAGAAACATCCAAAAAATGAGTCTGCTCTCCAATGTCAAGCTCCCACCAATCTTGGGCTATAAGAGGGCCTACACTTACTTAATTCCCTCTAACATAATAATGGTTATCCCATTTATCTGGTGCTGACTTCACTCTCCATAGAAGAATTTGCTTTTCATTTTCAGATGGACACAGAACCTGAGGGAAGATTCAGCCCATCACACCTCACCAGGGCCCCATCTCAAACTATAGAGTAAATGGGGAAATGAGCAAGTGTGCTTCTTTATTGCTAAATCTGGTACTAGCACAAGGGTGAAGGAAATAGACACAGAGAACACTCAACTCCTACCAAACCAGACATCTAGAGACACAGAGGTTCCCAAGACGTCATCACTGAGGTAGACCTTACATGAGCCCAGTGTGGCTCAGGGAAATTTGTGGAAGAGGGGGTTGAAAGATTGTTAGAGCCACACATTGGGTCATTATGCACAGAGACATTGTCTCTTCCCCAAAACTGATGGATACCCCTACAATGCATGACTCACAATCCCTAACAAGGAGGGTCCCTTCAGAGGGAGGAGGACAGGGAGGAGGCTAACAATGGCACTAACATGGCTGTTTACACTCTGCGTATGTACATAACTAATAAAGAAAAAAAATACAAATAAACAATACCAAAGATAGATTGAACATTAAAAAGAGAAGTAATATCAGATTCCAGTTAAGGGAATAAAACATAGGACAAAATATGAGTAAATTCCCTAGCAGCTGATGATAACAAGAAATCATTTTATTGATCCAAATTAAAACAAAGATGTCTTATGTATTTAAAATTTCTTAACAAAAGTACCATTTCTATGGAAGATTTTGAAGTTGAAAATAGGATAAAGGGTAAATAGAATCTATGGCAAAGTCATATATAACCTATATCAAATAAAGTAGCAAATCACATGTGTAAGAAACCAAGTTTAAAAGAATCAGAAGAGAGCAAAACATGGAATCTTATATTGTGAAGCAGCCACTGTGTAGCACTGACATAACTGATGAATGGTTCTAGGCATTTGTCAAAATGCACACTAATACATGTCATAAAACAACTTTTATTATTGACAGAATTTAAAAATAACCAGAATATCAACAAAATACAAGATGGACTATATATTGTCACAACCATATCTAGCTATGACTAGGAAGGAAGGAAGAAGCTGATCTAAATATCATTTTTGTAAAAGGGTTTAATAATAATCTAATTCTAAAGCCAAGAATTTTAAATAATACTATGTACTTTCTTTAAATTCTATACAAATTGTGTATACTGTTTCTCAGGAGTGGACTGATTAGCATTTCTGAAACTCCTCTCCATATATTCGTGCTGTGATTATAAATGTAAATACATTGTTTTCTAAGAGAGAGAAGCAAGAACATACATGCTAGAATAAAGTCTGTGTTGTTTCACTTGAATCAGAAGTGACAGAATGAATTAATGTTTGTCTTAATATTTTGCAGGTAGGCCTAGCTAATAAAGACAGATGTCTTTATGCAAATCAATTGGTTAAAAGTGTATGCTTCCTAGTTCTTTTTGCTAAAAGGTCCTCAAAACGGTAACAACTTCATAACAAGGGGACACATCAAGAGCCTAACTATTAGATCCAGCTTGCTCTTCTGCACTTAAACTGGCAGGAATTATTTTTGAGAAATAACTTTATTTTACTTTGTTTTGAAGAAATATTAAAGTTTTAGAGTGTTTTATATTTCTGGAAAAATAATAAAGAATAAGAATAAATAAAAGCCTAAATAATTCCCATCAGACATATTTAAGAAACATAGGAGTATTCCAGTAAGATCTCATTGGTCAAAGACAAAAGAATTTGGTCATAAATTTCTGAGACTGTTAATTAGAACCTGTCAAACAGAAGAAGTATTACTGATCTCATACTGATAGAGATCATGGAATCAACATATGAAAAATCTGGATGACAACTGAATTGATGGCTTAGCAGTTTATGCACTTGCCTGTAAAGACTAAGGACCCAGGTCTGATTCCCCAGAATCCATGTAAGCCAGTTGCACATGGTGGTGTATGTATCTGGAGTTCACTTTCAGTGGTTAGAGGCCATGGCACACTCCTTCTCTTTCTCTCTATGTCTCATAAATAAATAAGTAAATAAACAAAAATAAAATATTAGAAAAAATTAGAAGAACCCCACTTGTAATATAGTGCTTCAATCAATCAATATAGTATAAACACTTGAGAGCTAGATTTAAGGAGATAAACTGATTTTGACATTATACAATGTGTCATTGTATAGAAACATCAAATATTACCCTGTAACTAAATATGTACTACCTAAAGCAAAGGAAGGTAACGAAACATAGTTCCATATGCCAGAAGTATGAGAAATAAATGCTTGTTGTTTAGAAAAAAATAGAATAACAGCAATAGTTCAATATGCATATATGTCCAAGAAGAGCTGCAAATATAGTCTAATTCAAAATTCTAAAATTACTTAAAATCCTACAAAAAATTTACAATTTATAAAACTCAATTGCACAGTTCTCAAACATACTCTTTGTTGATGATATCATACTGCCATGTCAAAATATTGAAGACATTTATAAGATAAAGTCAATGAAATGTTCTGATTGAACTCAATAGGATGAGCCTAATAATAGTACCAAACTGCCTGTATTTGCTGAATAGAAAACTAATTTAAAAAAAATGACTCCATGTTTCTATCTCAAGTAAATAGGTAGAAAACAGGGACATTCACTAATATTAAAAGGCCAGACTGTGGTTGGAAGAGATTCTGACAGAGTAAGAGGTGTGCAAAGAGACAGTGTTGAAAAAAAAGGAGAATGTTCTATTGCCTAACACTTATTTTCACTACATGTTCAACATGGAATCTTTTTGGTGGAAGTTGTATCACTTTCCCAAATTGCTGTTTCTATCATGTTTATTCTATAAGAATTCAGGGTTGATATGCTTTATGAATATGTGTTATATAATTTCATTTTGAAAGACAAATTGCAAGGCAATCACTAACTCAATGCACTGTTTTCAAACACATGTATATTTATGTATATAAGCCTTGCATTTTAAGTATGGATAAGTATACTGTAGCAAGAAGACTTTTTTCATTACAAGTAATGATCTGTCAAAGCCTACAACAAATATCAATGAGCAGTCTATGATCACGTAAGTAGTACAGAAGTCATATGAGCCCACATTCCTGCTTTAGCATATAATATTTTCAAAAGGTATTTTCTATTAAATGTTGATAAGTTTCTATATGAGATACACATTATCTACTGAAAAAGTTTATTTAAACAAACAAACTGACCCAAAATCAAAGTATATATGCATTCTCATTTTTCACTTATTTTCTCATTGGCAGTTAAGAAAACTCAGTCTAGTATAAAATAAATCTGAAAAGTCCTTTGAGTTTTTAAACACTGAGGAATACCAACATTGACAAAGTTAATAAACATAAAATATCTTCAGATTAGTGACATTTGACTTCTGAATGCAGAGACTTAAACAATAAACATTACATAAGGGTTTTAAAATTTTCCAGGTTTTTAAAATACCATATTCCTACCAATGCCAAGAATTTATAAATGTGCCCAATTTGTAAGAAATGACTTCATAAGTGCTATTTTATCTTCAGTGAGTCATTTCTATGCCCAGAAAACATTTGATGTGAATATAACAATGTATAATTTAATGTATGCCACTATGGAGTAGAAAACATTTAATTTTAATATAATAATGTCTAAGTTAATGTGTGCTGCCATGGAATAGAAAATGAGTTGAAATTTGTTTTACCATATGTGGTGGTTTGATTAAGGTGTCCTCCATAAACTTATACCTTCTGAAGGCATATATCCCTGGCTGCTGATAATTTGGGCATTGAAGCCTCCTGGAGAGAGTGTATTATTGGGGGTGGGGTTATGGATGTTATACCCAGCTTCCCCTTTCCACTGTTTGGCACACTCTCCTATTTCTGTTGGCCACCTAATGTTGGCCAGGAGGTGATGTCCAATCTCTGGTCTGTTTCCTCTGCCATCATGGAGCTTCCCCTCAAGTCTGTAAGCCAATATAAACCCTTTCCTCCTATAAACTGCTCTCAGTTGGGTGTTTTCTTCCAGCAGCAGAAGCTGGCTGCAACATCATAAGATCTCAGTGTTGTCACTTATGAGCTGATTAAGTTAGTTCAGCTTCTTGACCTTCCTTCTACATAGAGCAATGGCAGTGAGCTACGACATAAGGTGCTAGGAAAGATAAGCATAGAAGTCCAATGTTCAGTAGATTATTGAACTTGAATCTGACTATGGGTTCCAGTTTCCCATCCCATTTCCTATGAACTTGATGAATTAGGCAAAATCCTTCTCCCTCTCTGTGTTTAACCATAGTCCTTCAGAAATGGGCTTGAGAGAGTAAGGATGGAGTTCTGCAACAGAGTGTTTACATAGAGGCATGATTTTCTTCCAGAATCAGACCATCCAGAGAAAGGACTAGCATCCATGATCCAACTCCATGGAAGACTAAAGCTGGAGCGGTACCAGTACATATACAAGTGACCACATATAGACTGTATCCACAAATATCCTTTCTTCACATTATATTTCTGTCATTTATATTCAATATGGACTAGCTTTTGTCTTGCTGTATTCCCTTCCTTTCTTCATTTCTTCTTTAATTCTTTGTCCTTTGTTTTTCCTTCCATTCCTTATTTTCATTTTGCTTCTTTTTGATAAGCTTTCCCCAAGAACATAAGCTTGGAATGGTAGAGGGGAAGGCATTTCTCCATGACTTCACTTTCCAAATACAAGGATAACTATTTTTTTAAATAAATAAATAAATATTTTTGTTCATTTTTTAAAATTTATTTGAGAGTGACAGACACAGAGAGAAAGGCAGAGTGAGTGAGAAAGAGAGAGAGAGAGAATGGGCATGCCAGGGCCTCCAGCCACTGCAAACGAACTCTAGACGCGTGCGCCCCCTTGTGCATCCGGCTAACGTGGGACCTAGGGAACCGAGCCTCGAACCAGGGTCCTTAGGCTTCACAGGCAAGTGCTTAACTGCTAAGCCATCTCTCCAGCTCTTTAACTTTCTATTTTAATTCTACCTTTAGACATAGCTTCCTTATCTGTTTCCCATTGTCTTTATATTTTATCCCTTCTATTTACTTTTTTCTTCTCTATTTTCATCTCTGTCACCCTAACACTAGTAAAAAGACTCATTCTTCATATCTTCCTTGCATTTATATCCTCAGTAATTAATCTTAGTGCACATATTATATATATTCTTTTATTCCCCAAATATTGGAGATAAAGGGGTGAATATTTTGCATTGACTATTTCTATGTCTTTCTTGTGGACCTAGCTATTATTGTGGTCCCTTCTAATGTTCTTCTCTCAGGGAACTATGGAGATTGAGCCCCTATCCTGACCACAGGTGAGGAGCTAACAACTTAGAGACCATCCTAGTTCAGTGGAAAGTAATTAAACCTGAATGCTACTAAAATCTTGTCTCGGTATGTTCTCAATTGTAAATTTTATGCATTTTAAATTCCTTTGGTTGTGATGTAATAAGTAGATAAAAACCACTTAGAATGGTCGCTGCTTTCATATAAACAAAAAACAAAATCTTCAAGTTGGTTCTTTCTCCTTTACGCACAAAGCATTTTTTTCTTGCATATTTTCCCTTCAAAGTAATGATTACATAAAAATTTCAAAGCAGCTGGGCATGGTGGCTCACACCTTTAATCTCAGCACTCGAGAGGCAGAGGTAGAAGAATCACTGTGAGTTTGAGGCCACTCTGAGACTACATAGTGAATTCCAGGTCAGCCTGGGCTAGAGTGAGACCCTACCTAGAAAAACCAAATTAAAAAAAATCAAAGCAAAACTATCAATATTCATTATACATTATGAACACTTGGGTATTAATTTTTGAGAAGAATTATACAACTTACTTGAAAGCATCCATTATATCTTTTAAAAATAAGTATAATATAATTTCATAGATCATAAATGTACATGTTCAAGTATTTATAATTATATATATATATATATATATATATATATGACTATCATATATACATATAGATAACTAATATATCTACATGATTTAAGGGACTATGATACAATGGGATTCTGACCATTAGGCAATGTGTTTCTCAATTAAAAGACAAAATACCTCTATGATAGCATATTTCTTCTAAGTTTAATTTAAATTCTCACTGACATAGCAATGGTCTATCTAATACATTACAAATAGTGATATTCCTGTAGATTTTAGATGATTTATTAGTCATATTAAATTTTGGCAATTTGAATCTTATAAAAGCTATGTGGATGTAGGCTGAAATATTTATATAAGTGAAACTGAGGTAAATATTGCTATAATTCTCAGTGTACATATGAGAGTCTTATATTGATTTCAAAGAAGATTACAACAGGAAATAGAATTGGAATTTGAGTTAAAACTTCAAATTGTCTAAAACAGCTTACGCAGCATATCATCTTACAGATCTCCTGTTTATTATTTAGAATAATAAACTAGTACCCATCGACCCACATGTTTGTATCCTTTTCCATCAAAATAAGTATATCATGTTTATAAATTCTTTCTGTCATAATAGTTTTCAAATATTTTGTGTGACAGAGTTGTGCTTGTACCTGAAGGGAAGAAGTTTTACTTATATCAATAGCTTTGGTGGCATTTCATTTGTACTGAGGACTCCTGCACTTGCAATGTATTTTTATAGTCAATCAAGTAACATCTGGAGTGCAGAATCTCTGCTACCTACTTCAAAATAATCATACATGCATATATAACAATTGTTTTAACACATACACCAATATTAACATCAGATACCAGTTTGAAAGGTGATCTTCAGAAAGATTTCCATTTCTACTTTTAAGCATTTTTTTCTTCTATAGAGTTTAGTGAAAGGATGGTCTGTTATTGATAGCATAGTTTTATTAGTGACAGAAGGATTGCCATGAGTTCAAGGCCAGCCTGAGACTATAGCAGGTGATCGAGGTCAGCCTGTGCTAGACTGAAACTTTTCTTGGAAAAAACCAACAAACAAACTAGAACAAACAACAATAACAACAACAAAAAATAAAACCCCCAAAACAAAAAGAAA
Source organism: Jaculus jaculus (assembly GCF_020740685.1). Classification (NCBI taxonomy): domain Eukaryota; kingdom Metazoa; phylum Chordata; class Mammalia; order Rodentia; family Dipodidae; genus Jaculus; species Jaculus jaculus. The sequence continues at coordinate 79,211,120 of NC_059111.1, forward strand.
TCCCCATCAGACCTCAGAGTTCTCCCTTAGAAAGATACTAGTTTAAACATTAATGCTTCATACTTTGTAACCAAAAACTTTGTTTTAATATTGCTTATATTCTATTGGGTATCTGCAGTAGACTTAATGTTCTATGCCTTTGTTTGCAAGTGCTTTCAAAGGGACCTTTTGTCTCTTATTTTCATTTACTATACCAGGCTATTATTTGGCTGCTTGTAAGAACACGAACACTACTATCTTGATCAACACAGCTCACAGTCAATTTAACTCATAAAAAGCAATGTATTTAATGGAACATTTTTGCCTAAGTTCAAACTTTCAGTTCAAGTACTGAAGAGCAGAGGAACTTCACAGCCCTCTCTCACCCTTTAAGTATCTTAAAAGTATTCTGTTCAGCTATTAAGTAGATACTGCAGAGGAACACATGGTTTATCTTTGAAGAAACACTGAGTTTGAAGTTATTTAATGTGACCATATAAATTTATATATGGGTATGTACAGTTGCAAGTTGAAGTGTGTAAAATAATGAGGCAGAGCTAACAGCTTGATTTAGTGCTTTCCACCAGAAATACCTATGCCTCTAGCAGGAAACAAGAACTTAAAAACCAGAAGTGAAGGGAATTTGACTGATCTATGAACTCATAAAGGATTGATGGGCCTTATAGCAGAAAGCTCAGGTAAATAAAATATGGAGACAACTATACAATAATATGGTTTTGGTGGAGGCTTTTGATGATATTTATACAAAATATTTCTTTGAGAATAACACCAGTTTTTGCCTTTAACTTACAAAGGTTAAAAGAGCCACATTTACTTTAAGATTACTCATTTTACCTTGAGATTGTAAAATGATGTTGGTAGTTCAGAAATGATTATTGAGCTCAGACAGATCTCAATAATTCCTTTACTGAGGTGATATCTTTTTTTTTCAATATTTTATTTACTTATGCATTTATTTGACAGAGAAAGAGGGAGGGAGAGAGAGAGAGAGAGAGAATGGGAATGGGCATGCCCGGGCCTCCAGTCACTGCAAACAAACACCAGATGTGTGTTCCCCCTTGTGTATCTGGAGAATGAGGATACTGGGGAATTGAACCTAGATTCTTTGGCTTTTCAGGAAAATGCCTTAACTGCTCAGCCATCCCTCCAGACCTGAGATGATATCTTTCTTTATTAAAATATAGAAGAAATGACGAAGAAGTTGTTACTTGATTTTTTTAAAGATTGCTTTTAACACACATGCAACATAAACAATGAGGAAACATTATATGAATGCAGGTCATAATCTTAAGGGGTTTCAGAAAGCTGAATTTGGGGAACCACCTCCCATTACTCAATAAAACATAGACCAAATTCTAATGAGTTGCTCTTTGTGAACATGTATAGACTATGCTGCGGATGAGAATTTTGTTGAATCAGAGATCTCTTAAAACAGAAATACAACATTTTAGATAAATCATTTATATTGGAATAATATCAAGCATCTCCAAGACTGTTCTGTGTTCTTTAGTTTTAGACAATAGGGAGGTTCAACTCAAACTAAGTCTCAATGCCTACATTGATATACCTTGCATGTAAAGAGCTAAATGCTATAATTTTTATTTTATTTCCCAGTCTTTGTTATTTTGTTTCTAAACATCATATATGCAGCCCAGGGGACACACAGCCTATAAATGAATGAAATATATAGTCACTTCCTGATTTACTCCCCAGATCCTAGAACTTTCCATCATGCTTTTCCTAGTCATAGGTCCCAGTGATGATGTCTATTTCTGACTTCAATGACCATGGATTAATATCACTTGCCAGTGGTATAATAACATTGTAATCAATATGTAAGCAGTTTTGCTTATCTGAATGCCTGTTTTATCTATGATTTTCATTTAGCAGGAAATGTGCTTAATTATTGTACAAGGTTAAATTTCCTGAATGCACTGTAAATTTTGCATCCATTCTGTTTTTTAAAGATGAGTGGCCTATTTTCAACATTACACATGAGAAATGAAATACCACCATCTTTATCTTGTCATGATATATACATTTGGTTGTCTTGAAAATATAGTTCTTAGGTAGGTTTGCTGACCCCTAAGATAGGTGCATCATTTTATGCGATATTGCGGAAATGTCACTCACAATGCTAATAAGGTTTTTGCTATTTCTTAAATGGGGGTTGAAAGTCTTCTCCATGTCTCTTATGTCTTATGGTAATTATACCCTGAATATAGTAAGCTACTTGAACTGCACCTTGTTTTTCCTAGCTGAATCGGTTTACACTCACTAGTTAAGGAGCAGGTCAAGAAGCACTAGAAGGAAATACTGTGATGAAGATTGAAGATCTCATTTCCCAGAGTTGATGGATGGTCAGACTGTGCTAAGGACAGGTACCAAAGATCTGTTTGTAAGGTTAGGAAATAATCAGTATTAGCCCTTAGGAGAGGATTATATTGTTGTCAGTCACCCATTGTGCCTTTTGAGAGAAGGATCCAAAGTAAGTTTGACCTAGTGAAACTTTTACAAGGATGTCAAGGACTACCTCCATCTTCCAATACAGTATAGGGAGGGAACAAAATTCTGTAGGGTCTACTTGTAAAAAAACCAAAAATGTGCAATAAAGGGTCAAGTAAATCATTTTTTTTTCTATTTTTCTATTTTCCACAATGAAATATCTTGGTAAGTGCTTACTTCAGAAATATTTGTGACATAGATGAATTGATGGTATATTTACAGCAGTATGAAAAGCATTGCAGTTGCCTGTTTATTGCTGGGACAAAATACCCAGCCAGAAGCAGCTCATGGGCAGAAAGCTTTTACTTCAGCTTACAGCTTCAAGGGGCAAGTTTCATCAAGGCAGGCAAAGCCTAGCAGAGAAGAGGGTGGGCATCACATCTTTTCACATCAGCTGGGACATAGCAGCAAGAGTGAACAAGCTAGTAAACACCCTGTAGGGCAGGGCTGGGTTGGCCCTTAGCAATGAATCCCCTCCAGCAAAACTCCACCTCCTATAGGTCCAAGAGCCGGGAAGAGACATTCAATATACATGAGGTTATTTGGTTCATTTCACATGCAGACCACCACACATGACCTCCTATATTGGGTATCAATAAGCTCAAGAGACTTTCTACACTTTACGTTTGAGTGGTGATTTATAGAAAGAAGTTACATGTGCCAGGCATGGTGATGCATGCCTTTAATCCCAGCACTGGGAAGGCAGAGGTAGGAGGATCGCCATGAGTTCAAGGCCACCCTGAGATGACATAGAGAATTCCAGGTCAGCCTGAGCTAGAGTGAGACCCTGCCTCAAAAAACAAAACAAACAAACAAAAAGAAGTTACATGTGATATACTCACTTAATTCTTCCATAACATCCATGCAACATTATCATGCTATTAGCAGTTGTAAACAAATATCTGTAATTTATTATTTAACGTGAATGGATTTGGAGGATGGGTAGAAAGATAAGTGGTTAAAGGCACTTGCTTGAAATGCCTACAAGCCACAGTGCAATATCTTAGCCACCCACATAAAGCAGAACAGGCAATTGTTTGCAGTGGCAAGAAACCCTAGTATGTACACACAGACAGACACACACACGCACACATACACACACACACATACACACACACACACACACACACATGCACACTTAAGTATGGATAAAAAAAGAATGAAGAATCTATTTTAAGTTAATCATACGTGAGTTTCCTTTTGGGGGATGGCTTTCTATTGTGGTGTGTTTTACAATAGAGTATGAATAGAAATTATCAACTCTGATTTTCCCTTTGGCTTTTACTTAGTGCATCAAATAGAATTGTTAAGAAGCTATCCAACTTACCAATAATTAGATAAAGTGTGTACACAACTATTGTATTAATAACATCCATGGAAAGGACATTAAATACATGAAACAGGGTCTATAACATGTAATTCTGATGTTTTATATATTGTACATGTGTCCCAGAAGTTTTATTTTACATCAACATTTGAAATTGTAAAAACAATGTTGCCATATTAACTAATAAAACTATGATATAT